>NC_092771.1:75716817-76016817 GCF_047496795.1 Chiloscyllium punctatum | reverse complement strand
TTGTTGGGTCTGTGTACACTGGTCAGCGTGCCAATGCCATTACCAGTATTGACTTCATGATTCAGATCTCATTGCCCCACATTGTCCTTGGAGGCCTGCAGAGAAGAAACAAAAATGCAGCTTAAGTTCCTTTATAGATCAACATTTTTCAACCAATCCCTTTTCAAATGATCGGATCCAGTTCTGAATTTCCCATCAAAGGTCACAATATCACATATCCCCCGCCTCCCCTCCCCATTGCTCCTCATGTGCCACGTATTTGCCCAGACACTCCACTTGTCTCAATCACCTTGGAGCATTTTGACGTCCTGCTCACCCACTCACAATCTGATATTGTTTAGTGCCATTTGCAAACTTGAAAATATTGTATTTGATCCACTCAATCATATATATGATGTGTATTAGGAATAGCTGGGGCCCAAACCCCACCCTTGCTATATCCTCCAAGCCTTCCATTCAAAAAATGCATTGTTTTATTTCTACTCACTGCTTCCTGACAGCTCCCCCATTCTAAAGCCATATTAGTACCAGACCCATAGGATTTGAATTTGCACAATAGGCTTTATCAAAAATCTTTCTGAAAATGCACATATTTCATTGATTGCTTCTCCATTATTATGCTAAAGGCATTTTCTCATATATGAGTCCCGTTTGATCAATCTCTGTTGACTTTGTCTGTGCTCATTACTTTCAGTTCCAATACTTCCTCTAAAAGTGTTCAGTTGCTAATTTCATTCTATTCCCTTTTTCTAAACAGACTAATGTTCACTAGTTTTGATGGGAAGTTTTCTTTTTTGTTTCGTTTTCTTATGTGAGGACATAACTGAAGTATTTGATCCACAGTTCTGCCTTTTCCCTGTCCTCAAATCTCTGGTATCAGACTGTAAGAAAGCTGCACCTTTTTTTCCCGTAATATTGCCATTGACATATTTTCAGAAGATATTATAAGTTCAATCTTAAAACCCTTGTTAATATACTCTTCAGAAACCCATCAATTCCTACCTTAAGCTACTCAATGATTGACCTTCCACAGCCATACAAGCACAGAAACACAGACTTTGTACCATCAACAATACAGCACGGTCGACATTAGCCCCACTTTCCGACACAAGACCGTAGCCGTGAATCTTATGCCATTTCAAGTTCACAACCGTGTATTTTCTAATGGTTGTGAAGTTACCATGACAATTCTTCTCTCAGGAAGTGCAGTCCTGACCCCAGCACCCTCTGAGTGAAAAACAATCCTCAGTTTCTCTCCAAATCTCAAACCCTTCACTTTAAAATGTGCTCCATTGTTCTTGGCCCATTGACTAAAAGGAACAGCTGCTATCTATCCACCCTGTCCATGTCCCTCATAATCCTATCCTTCTGAATCTCGGCCCACTCAGCCTACTCTCCTCCAAACTGAACAACCAGAGCTGATCCAGCCTCTTTCCATAGCTACTATGCTCCATCCCAGCGAACATCCTGGTGAATCTCCTCTGAGCCCTCTCCACTACAATCACATTCTTCCTGTAATGTGGCTCCCAGAACTACAATCAGTATTCCATCTTGGCAAAAGCAACCTTTCGCATGGCTCTTATAATCTATGCCTTGATGAATAAAGGTTATGTCTACCGACCCCTATGCTTTCTCAAATTGTGCATTAACCAGTTTAGTCACATTCTGGGAATTGTGGAGAAACACCCTCTGAGCTCCCTAGTGTGCTGCTATTCATTGAATTCTCCCCTGTCCAGTTCCTTCTTCCAAAGTGCATCATTTCATATTCATCAGGGTTACATTCCATCTGCCATTGATCCACCCATCTGACCATTCCATCTGTATCTTCCTGTAACATAAGACTTTCCTACTCACTGCCAACCACCCGGCCAATCTTTGAATTAAACACAAACTTAGTTGTCACACTCCCGCCACCCCCGTCCATATTCACAGCTGCATCATTTATGAATACCACAAATAATCAGGTTAAAGATGACACAACACCAGGTTATAGTCCAACAGATTTATTTGGAGGAAATAGCTTCGAAGAGCTGCTTCTTCATCAGATGGTTGTGCGCTTTGAAATCTCGTGCCTCTGAATAAACCTGCTGGACTATCACCTGGTGGTATGTGATTTTTAAGTTTGTCCACCCCAGTCCAACACCAACACCTCCGTATCACAAATAATAAGGGACACAGCACTGATCCCTGTGATACATCATTGGACACCTGTCTCAGTCACTCTAACAGCCTTCAACCACTACCCTCTGTCTCCTAACAGGAAGGTGATTTGGATGCAACTTGGCTCGTCACGAATGACTCCTACTTGTTCCTTTGTTACTCTTTTCCGCTTGACACACTTGCAGAATACCTGGGGATTCTCCCTAATCTTGCCTACCAGCAGTTTTCTATGCCCCTGCTTTAGGCAGTTCTCACAAAGTGAAGAATTTCCTCATTATTGCGGTCTTAATTGCTCTGTCTCTTAAACTGCAATTATTTGCCTTGAATGTGGAACTGACAGCCAGGGAAACGTCATGTTTATTTCCAACTTGACATATGTTTTGTGAAGTTTCCAAGTTTCATTGTGACCCTCCTCTCATTCTTTCAAACTCTAAAGAACACAGGCCGAGTTTCCTCATCAGGCAATCTCGCCATCTAGGGATTAATCTGGACAATGCCCATTGCACTTTTTTGTGGTCAGTATATTCTTTCTCAGATTGGGTCACCAACACTTTACACAATGGATGTAGGCTTGCTCGCTACATTTCCAGACTTTTCTTTATCTTATCAGGTAACATCTTCAGTGGACCTCATACGAACCAATGCTTAAATTTTTTTGCTTTCCATTTATATGTTTGGATTTCTTTGTGTTGCTGATGCTATTTCCTGTGGCGAAGTCACTTCCTGTTTCTTTTCTCAGAGGGTGGTTGTTGCGGTCTAAAATCTAATAGCACATCGAGTTAGACATCTGTCAGGAATACATATAGATTTTCTCCATTATTGCTGTTAAGTCCTAAATATCCAATATCACATGCTGTATAATAGATTCCAACAGTTTCCAACTTGCAGATGTCAAGTTAATTGTTTGGCAGTTCTCCAAACTATGTCTTCTTCCCTTTATAGATGCTTGGATTCCTTCCATTAATCTATAGTGCTTGGACCACGTTTGCTAACTTCCATTTATCCACAATGGCTTCCAGCCTCTGCAGAATGCACAGGAAAATGAAACACAGTCATCGACTGTGCAATTAATATTTCTGTTGCCGATTTATGTCTAACATTTTAATATGAAGTACATTAGGTTTGTCAGACTTAGCAATGCTCAATCCAGTTACATTCTCAAATACCTCCTTGTTACTGACATATGTTGACTTTATGTCTTCAGTTGCACAAGCACGACATGATCACTTGGTATTTCTGAATGATTTTGTGGATCTTCCTCCGTGAAGACAGATGCAAAGTAACTGGTTATTTTCTTGGTCATTTCCCTGTTTTTCACAATAAACTCTCCTCTCCCGATTACCAATTTCCATATTTGACCTTGCTTTTGCTTTGTTTCCTTTGAAATACAGCTTGTAGATTTATGCAGTGTTTTTGTTCTTGTTTGTTAGCATTCATGTTCTGTTTTTGATTTCCTTATCAATTTCATGGCCCTTGTTTCTGGATCGTGAACTTCTCCAAATTCTCAGGTTTTCACAATGACTGAAATTCTTCCGAATCCACTTCCTATCATTAATACGTTTTCTAATTTGTTATGTTAAACATCATTGTGTCATTTTCCCTTTCTTTGGTGTTTATACCTGAAATAAATAGACGTATTTTTCAGAGTTTGCATTATTTCTATAAATCTCCTGGTCCTGACCAGATATATTCAGGAACACTTCAGGAGGATAGAGAAGGTATTGCGGGAGCCATGGCTGATATTGTTACATCATCGCTGGCCAACAGGTGAGGTCCCGGAGGACTGGGGGAGTAGCGAATGCTGTGCCCTTACTCAAGAAGGGCTTAAAAAGAAAAACTTTGGAACTATGGACCACTAAACCTAAAATCTGTAGCAGGTAACTTCCTTGAAAAGGTTCTGAGAGATAAGATATACGTGCTTTAGGAAAGACAGGGTGTGATTCGGAGCAAGATTAGAGTGGTGCAAGAAAAGCACAGCAGAGCAAGCAGCATCCGAGGAACAGGAAAATCAACGTTTCGGGCAAAAGTCTATCATCAAAGTTAGCACGGCTTTGTGCATCGGACACCGTAGCTCACAAATTTGTTCGAATTCTTTGACGAATTGACCAGCAACGTTGAGGAGATCAGGGTGGTATGCGTAGTCTATATGGATTCAAGTAAGGCTTTCAATAATCTTCCACATGGTGTGCTGCTCTGGAAGGTTACATCTCATGAAATTGCGGAGGACCTGACAAATTGGATATAAAATTGGCTTGATGGGAGGAAGCAAATAGTAATAGTGGAAGGGTGCTTGTCAGACTGGAGGCCTGGGACTAATGGATGCATCGGGGCGATGCTGGCACCACTATATGTTACATATATCTATAATTTAGATGAGAATGTACGTGCATGATTTGTAAGTTTGAAGGTGACAATAAAACAGGCGGTTACATAGAGAATGACAAAGGTTATCAGAAATTTCAGAACTTACAGCAGTACCTTGATCAGCTGGGGAAGTGAGCCGAGAAATGGTAAATAGATTTTAATGCAGATCAGTGCAAGTTCTTGCATTTTACAAACTCAAATCAATATCGGAGTTTTATGGTGAATGGCTGGGTCTTAAGGAATGTAGTTGAACAGAGGGACCTTGGAATTCAGGTACATGGTTCTCTGAAAGTTGATTCAGAGGTAGACAAGGCAAAGAAGAAGACTTTTGGCACACTGGAATTCATCAGTCAGGGCACTAAGTAGCGAATTTGGGGAGCTATGCTGCAGAATACGGGGCACTGATGAGGCCATACTTATAGCGTTATGTTCAGTTTTGTTAACTTTTCTATAGGAATGATGTTATTAAACTGGAATGAGTGCAGAAGACATTTACGACGATGTTGCCAAGGACTCAAGGCTCTGAGTTATCGGGAGAGGTTGGAAAAGCTAGGACTGTTTACTTTTGCGTGTATGTGACTGGGGAGAGGATCTTATTGAAGGGTATAAGATCATAACAGTCATGGATAGAGTGAATGCAGTCAGCCTTTACTTCCCGGGATTGGACAATGATGGACTAGAGGGCATCAGGTTAAGGTCAGAGGGGTAAGAATAAAAGGGGTCCTGAGGAGCAACTTTTTTACACACAGGGTGATATGCATATGGAATGAGCTGCCAGCAGAAGTCGTTAAGGTGGGTACATTCACAACATTTAAAATGCATTTTGACAAATACAGGATAGGAAAGGATTAGAAGGATGCGGGGCAATGGCTGGGAAATGGGGTTAGTGTGAATTGACAGTTTGGTCGGAATGGATCAGTTTGGGCCGAAGGGCCTGCCTCCATGCTATAGGATTCTATAACTCTAACAACCATTGCTTATCTCCCACTGAATGTTATTTTGTATTTTCCCAATTCACTGGAACAAACTTGACCCTCTCGGCTCCATGCTTCCATCATTGACTAAAATGTACAAACATTCTATATTGTATGCAGACGCTGTGAAATACAACATATTAATGTCCCTACTCCTACAATGCTGCTTCAGAGCAAGGACATTGATTAGTCCTCCTGACCACACAACACCAAATCCGAAAAAACTTGATCTCTAGTTTGGTTCAATACATACTCTTCAACCCACCTGAAATACATTTAGGGAATTTATTTTTCACAGCATGAGCAGTCACTTAGTTAACGCAGTTGAGATGCAACTTGAGACCATCCAATAAGACTGCAGTATCCATGATATTTGCAAGTCTAAATTTCAGAGCATATGACGCTCAGAATTTCTGCAATAGTTTTAGTTTCGATATATATTACACCAATGTTTGCTTCTCCTTGTTATTTGTAAGCTCCCCTTAAAATGAATCTGAGGGACATGGTCTGTGGCGTCATTCGTGATAGATTTGGACAAGACATTCCGGAAGGATCACCTTGACGCTGTGATACAGACCAAGCGTCAATAACCTTCTCCGCTCTGTCTGGATAAGGGTCACCATATTCCATCTACTCCTTCACACTCCCTGTATACCTGTTATCGCACTGACGCCCGAACAAGGGTCACACTCTATTTCCAAATAAGGCTCAGGCATTTCCAAACTCACTATTGAATTCAGCAACTTTCTTCCTCACTTTCTCTGTCACCTACACAATACCCCCAACACTAATAATATTAAATTGATTTACAACTGTCGACTGACTCATTCCGGACACCTCACCATTCCCCCCAGCCCCACATCCAACAGCACTAACAGCAGGGTCACTCATTTCCACTCTCCCTCCCTCTCTCCCTTTCTCCTGTTCCAGGAGAAACTGTCTGGAAGGGGACAGAAAGGGCCAAGTTGGGTGGTGCTGTGCCTGATATCTGTTCCCTCACACTCCCTTCTCCCGCCATGTGGGAAGGTACATGGCATGAGCCGGACAGAAACAAGATGGCTCATGTGGAGCTTCTGAAACATCCACTTCCCATCAACGGAGTAAAGAGCAACATTCAGTTCTCACTTTAAACCCACTGTCAGTTCCAACGTCAGTCCTTTCACTCCCAAACAAAAACAGATACCTCACTGCACAGAGATGCAGACACTGAAATGCACAGACGTATTGGTAAACACCCCAACATACTAACATGCACAACACATATAAGGAGATGGGCATACACACAGATTGCAACGCACAGAAACATATACAATTGCACACAAATAGACACAAACACAGATAGAAACACAGAGGCTGACACATAGGCACACTCATGTAGACACACAAACACACAGAAAACAATCACTTGGACATACACGTACGGACACACACACACATACACACACATATATATATATGTATACATACACACAGAGACACAAGCACTAGTGTCATTAAGACACAAATCGACCTTTTTTTGGTTTATAAAGGGATCAAGGATTCCAGGGAGAAGGCAGGAGATTGAGTTTGGGGTACATGCAAGAAATTATTGAATGGCATATCAGATTTGATGGGCTGAATGGCCTCATTCTGCTCCTTTTTTCATGCTCATGTGGTGTTATGCTGTCAAGTATTCACTTTCTGAGATTGCAGCAGAGGATGAATTTGATACATATTTGACTGGAAAGAGTCAGTGGGATTGTGGGACAGGTTTGGAGGGCAGAATGGTTTATGGTTATTCATAATTATTATATCCTTAAGTATGAAAAGAGGTGGTGATTTGATGTGAGGTTAGCACAGTTTTAATGTAATGGATCCGACAATGAAACAAAGATGACCCTTTCCAATTAGTGCTGTGCGGTCTGTGGTATCCTCATCCTCAGGGAATAGGGAAGACTCTGTTATTGAGGATATTCTAGGCTGAGCTCGACTGATCTTTGCTGGACAGGAGAGTCAATGTTTATCGGGAACAGACAGGAGAGGGATGATCAGAGACAATTGGACCAGCCATGAGCATTCTGAATGTGTTGTTAACTCAATCCACCGTCGATGCTGTTATAGAGAAATACTGCTGCCCCTACCCAATGTGTTGTTCCCTCAATCCACCATCGAGGCTGTTACAGAGATAGACTGCTGCCCCGAACCCATGTGTTTTTCCTTCAATCCACCCCTCGATGCTGTTACAGGGTAGGGGACCACCCCAATCCGTCAGACAGGATCGTTACAATGAGACAGGAGGAGACCATTCTGCCCCTCTAAGAAATTACGCAGGAATATAGAATTAAGTAATTCAGATCGTTGAGTACATTACACAGACCAGGACGAGGCAATTCAAACCGCCTGAGCGGCGACACAGGAACAGGGAATATGTCGCTAGCAGGAAATAAGGAGTAGAGAGAAATGTTTACTTTCAGGCTGCAAAGCTCTAACTGATGGAGTGCCTCAGAGATCACTGTGGGGTCATCAATGACCAATAATCTGTATCAATGATCTGGAGGAGGGGGAGGGAATGGCTTGGAGCTCAATTAGCTCGTACACCAAGATGGTCATTCATCGTGTCGTCAAATTGAGATACTGAGTCTGCAATATGATTATAGACAGGGAAGGTTAGTGTGCAAACCTTCAGTAGAAATAACACAAGGTAAATTGTCTGTTTTGGCATGAAGGATAATATAATGGTAATCAATTTAAATGGAGAGAGATTGTAGAACTCTGTGATACAGGCGGTTTCCATGTTCCTGGGACATGAATCATGTGAAGCCAGTCTGCAGATGCAGCAAGTGATTTGAAAGGTAAGTGGAATGATGCTGTTTTTGACAAAAGATTAAGGTTTAATTGCAGGAATGTTTTACTGCATCTGTACAGGGCATTGCTGAGACCACATCAGATGCACTGTGTGCAGGATTGATCCCCTAACACTAAAATAAAAGGATATAATTATTTTTGAAATTTTCAAAGAGGGTTCCCTTTTCTCATTCCTGGAATGCCGGCCTTTGGTTATGGGGGATAATCAGTTCCAATCTTAGCCTAGAAATAGTATTGGACCACCATGACTTTCAGAAAAGTGCATCAGCTGGATGCATATTATCTCTTGTCAGGGAGACTAAAGCTAGAGAATATATTTGAAGAAAAAGATGCATTGATATTAACACACATACTATGAAGACACCTACCAATATTTACAAATTACACAGACACAATATTTACAAATTCAACACAGAGAGGGAGAAAATTGTTCCCTGCCTGAGAAACAACAGCCGATTGATCCCTTTCTCTTACTTTGTTCCACCAGATAGCAAAGTGTCAGTCTATAAAATCCCTGAGTTATCTTTGCCACTTGTGATGGATTCCTGGTGAGGATTCATTGAAAACTCTCATGCCCGAAACAAAGGAAATTCAGCCAAATCCAACTGTTCCAGAAAGAAATCCATAACCAGTAGCTTATTTGAACAGAATAACTTCAAAGGCAGAATAACATTTGGAGCACTCTGTCATTTTACTATTTGATATGAGTTCAACGTTCTGTGTCTTACTTTTTTTTCTCGAAAATGACCTACTCTGAGACCGATCTCATTGGCCACATCATTAAACTGGTTACATTTAAGATTGGTGTAACCAGTGGAGGAGTGAGACGGAAAAGGAAACAGTAACCCTCCAACATTGGCTGGAACACAAATGAGAAATTTTCAAAGGGCTGTCCAAGTGGAAATTCCCTCCCGAGAAGTTTGTGGTGCCTGGATATTTACATTTATTCAAAGTTGTATTTGTTGACATTTGACAGAAAAGTGAATGTAGAAAATGGTATACAGACAGAAAAGTGCTGGGGAAATCACAATCACATGACCCATAATCTTTGTGCATGGTGGAGCGGTGACAAAGTGTCTAATGGCACACTCCTGCCGCTCAGTCCTATGTTCCATCCAACCACTCACAGCTCCTGCAAGGAGCAGTTGGAGGCCACTTGCTCCAAATATCTGATCCACAGTAACACAGCATCTCATTCAGTCCCTCAAGACTGTCACACACACACGGTTTAGTGTGGGTTGGAAAATGCTATTTGGAAATCCAGGCTGGGTTTGAAAGACGCCTCTGGTCTCTTTGCAGAGTGTCTCCTCACTGCAACTTGTGCTTTATTTGTTGGTCATAATACAGGTCCAGATTCACTGCGAATATAACCCTCATATCTCACCCAGAGATGACTCACAAAATACTTTGCTCTATCTGATTACAACGTTCAATAACAGAACGTTTAGGAAAATTACAACCATTAACTTTGTAATTACAGATTATGAGGACATAAGAAACCGAATCAGCTAATTCGGACGATCAAGCCATTGTCTACCATCATGGCTGATCTACTATTGGAATTAACTCCTTTTTAATGTCCAATTATTCACATCCCTTAGCTGTCTGACAGCTCAAAAATCCATCTACCTTCTCCTTAAAGACTTTCAGTGATGTAGATCCCATAACTCGCTAGCCCAGATAATTCCTGACATTGATTACCCGCTGTGAGAGGAAAACATTCCCTACACATTCATCGTCACCTAATTGATATGAACAGGGGCTCAGCAAACAGTGAATGGCTTTGATATCAAGTAAGTATTTGACTGAGGATGGCATCAGGATCACCCACTTATTTGAGCTGAATGGAAATCAGGTATAACCTCCCACTTGTCTGGGTCTTTCAGAGCACAAAGAAAGATGCTTGTTGTCGGTGGCCAACAGTCCACACAGTTCCGGGACATGTCTGCAGGGGATCCTCAGGTTAGCCTCCTCAGCACAAACATCTTCAACTGCTATATCAATATCTTTCCCCATCATAAGATCTGAAGTAAGGATGATGACTGAAGATCACACAATATTCAGAGATTTTTTGCCCCCTCAGCTCCTGAACCATCTTGTGTCCATGTGCGGCAAGACCTGGACATCATTCCGTTTGTGCTGGTAAAGTGTCGGTAACATTCATGTAACAGCGCTGCCAGACCCTGCACATTTCCACAGTTAACAGAGGAGCTCAATCAGCATCCCAGGGGGGTTGCACACTGATATGTGGAAGCCATTGAGCCCGTGGAAACTCATGAACAAGAAGAGGGACTGCCCATTCAATCCACCAGCCTATTCTACAGGAATAAGAGGGGTCTGGTCAGTACATCGAGCTGTTAAACAGGAACAGGCAGAGCCTAATCAGACCCTTAAACCTGTTTCATGAGACCAGGAGGGGGCTATTCAGCCCCATGAGATAGTTATACAGAAACAGGAGGGCGTCATTGATACTCTAACATTACAAACCAATAAAACCGAAACTGCATTGATAGGGGGCTCCATGGTGTTAATCATGGTTCCATTGTTTGTAGAACGTGTGCTACCTTAACATGGTTTGCTGGCAGTGATAAGGGAAACCAAATACTTTGTGTAAAGTCTCAAGGAGGCATCTTCTATCTCCGAGAAGACACTCCCATGTGCTCTATGTTGGTCAGAAGCTGCTGGGAAGAGTTAACTCTTTTATAATGAAGGTACTGTTGCTGCTGTCGGGATTATGGATGTCATGACGTTCATTGCAGGATCACGCACCAATTGAACTGCATTAACGTTGGGAGAGGTTTTTTTTCAAAAGCCTGAACCTCTCTCTCTCTGTTTCTGAATCGAAATAGGGAGTCGGGGTGGTTGCGTGGAACGTTCTCAGAGGCTCTTAAACTATCGAGAACCATGTAACCCGATTGAAAAAAAGCCATGGAATTTATCACCTTAACAGTGTTTGTTTAGAACATCATAAGTGATTGTGCATCCCCCATAATGTTCAATGCAATCACCTTATTCTCTCACTGAGCTTCACTCACTGTTCATGTTGCCATCATCCCAGGAATTAGTCTGGTGAGACATGAGAGAAAGTCTGTCCACAGTACCCCAAATACTGCCTCAAAACACTCAGGGATGATCACAATAATCCTTTCCTCTCACTTAGACATCACCGTTTCCTTTCTGTGTTATGAAACGCCATTATTTCTCTATGCTTTCTCTATGCACTACGACTGACATGGAATTTATAAGTTCCTTATATCTGTACGTCAGCATCAATAAAGCCAGCACCAGAGTTGCCTATGGGGATGTGCATCACACTCGGGGAGCATTTCAATGTGATCGAATCCACCTAAAAGATGTAATGATCACCGACCTGAACAGAAATGAGCTGTACAAACACGGGGAACAGGGAGAGGGTGGGAGCTACCTTTACTATTGTTCTTCTCTCACAGGATGTATGCAGCCCTGGTCAGGGCAGCATATTACATCAATCTTAAACTGAGTGGCTGGTTCAGTTGTTCCACAGGACAGTAAAGAGTAAAACACATTGCTGGGAGTTTGTAGTCTTACAATTCAGGATAAATTCTCCTGCTTAATTAAAACCAGCAACACAGAAAAGATTTATCCAATGTGTAATGTTTCTAGAGTCTAAGAACTATTTCAAGTAAAAATTAACAACTTTATTTCTTAAAGTTTTACAGAGAATAATAATCGAACGAATATGTACAACTTCTTCCTCTAACCTGTCTTTGAACTTCCCCCTCCACAATACGAGTCAGATAAGATTCCTAATTAAGATTTACAAATAAAACTTCTTATCTCAAAACCAGGAAGCTTTCGGTTCTTCTCCATAGTCCTGTCTTCTTTTCTTCTGGGGAATTCTGCTTCACTAGTTACTAATCAATGAATATACTTTTAAGGGAACTATTTTTCAGGCAGTCTTTGCATGCTGGTAGCTTGGCAGCTCTGCTCTCAACTGTTCAATTTTCCACGGTCTTGTACCTCCAAACTATTGGATTGTGTCATTGGCTTTTAAGATTATCAATCTATTACATACAAACTTGATTGGAAGTGGGTTATTTGGGGTATAATTTAAACTGTTTGGCTGAATTTGTTTTTGTCTCAAGACAATGAGCTAATCGAGTTGTTCGATCAAATGTTAAATTATATCTATTTTTCAGAAGACTTGGTGCTGTCAGGTAGTTGAAAGGTGCAGTACACCCACATGTTCATCACTGAAGTCACACGGAAACCTGATTAGGGAAGTTTGACACATTGACTTACCTAAAGGACTTCAGCCAAGTAGATGGACTTTTATAACAAATGATAGTGGTTGCTTTTAAATTCCACCACTTTCCTTCATGAGATATCAACAGACTATTATTCTGTGGCTCTAGATTATGAGTCAATGACTTGACTACCATAAACTGTCTTCCTGTACGTGCAGGGAACACGTCAAACATCCTCTAGTGCAATTACTTAGTGATGGACATGTGATTAGAAGGCACTTGAAACTGTTGCATCCAGATTGAACAAAGGCAAAAATCATGGTTCATTCAGAAGTTGCACTGAGCCTGCAGACGAGACTGAGATATCATGATGGTGGTTTTGGACAGGATTGGTGAGTGGGGAGGACATGGAGATGTAAATCCGTGAAGGACAAAATGGATTATGGAGTTTGAGAACATTCTGTGTCCTTCTTGCTTATCAGTGAGTAATTTATAAAAAGTAGTTTGATACTTATAATTTATAAGGAAAGGATTTTTTGTTTGGAACTGAAGACATTGACTTGCACTTTCCACAATTTGTATATCATGAGCAGAAATTGAGTTCAACTCAGTTTAGTAGATAAATATAATGACTTACCAGGAACACCAACTATCGCAAGGATGGGATAGTAAACACATTGAATAATCCAAAGGATATACAGGATCCGTGATTCTAATGGTATCCAAAGCCAGTAAAGACCCGAGGATAAACTTCTGTTCATTGTTGGAATATTCCAGTCTAATGTTCTCAGATTCTGATCCATTGTTGGAACATTCCAATCCATGGTCCTCAGATTATGAATCATTATTGTAACGTTCCTGTCTAATGTTCTCAGATTCAGATCTCTCCTCCCGCTCTCTCTCTCAAGCTGCTGATCCCTGTTAGTGCTGTCAGTGATGCTCCTACTCTCGCTATGTGATAGCACATTGAACAGAGCCCATTTATATTTCAACCATGGAAACTCTCCACTGCCATAATTAGGATCCACTGAGATTGATATTAATCACAGTCACTGAACAAATAGCTCCAGTTAACCCCTTTGAATTCAATAATGATTTTATTAAAATTCAAAAGAACTTTTAAAGTTTACACATTTGGCATGGGATATGTGTGGGGGGTGAACAGGAAGAAATATTTGAGATGGTAGATTGATTGTATGTCATCATTCAATCTGCCTTAGATATGACAGTAATGTCAAAGGATTGTCAGAACTTAAACAAGTTTCTCGGATTATAAATCGAAATATACTGTCTGTAACTACTGATCAGTGATTATAATATCCGTAAAATATGTAGAGAACTTTTCTAGTCCATAATCTGACAGAAAATTTCTTATGAAAACATGAGTGATAACAGACAAATGGCATGGATATGTTAACAGAGAATATGATGTGACACACAATTCAGATGGTTATTCAAGGATCAGAGAGGGCAGGTAAGGGTCCTGCTGTTAATGTTATCGATGTCAATCAACTGTATTGAAGTAAATTTCACTGGATTTCAATTGCAGTGTGATTATGATATCGGGGCATGGGTGCTGAGAGTGGAGGGAGGGAACATGATATTTCCCAGCCATCAGTATTGGAATTTTATTCTTCATAAATCATATGAAGATCAAATTCAAGGGTACATCTCCAATGAGGAATGAGGAGAGCCAATATTACCCAAACAACCAGAAGTCATTGGAGCAAACATTTGGCCATTAGACCCATTAAGCATGCTCCGCCATTCCATGATGGCTGTTAAGCTTCTCAACTGCATTCTCACACTTTCTACCTGTAACCCTTGATCCCCTTTACAGTCAAGAACCTATCTGTCTCACTCCTAAATATACTCACTGACCTGGACTCGACAGCCCTCTGTAGCAGTGAATTCCATAGATTCACCGCTGTCTGGCTGAAGAGGTTTCTCCTTATCTTTGTTCGAAAAGATCTTCTCTTTCCACTGTCCCCTCGGGTACTAGTCTCTCCTACATTGGATACATCTTCCCAAAATTCCGTCTCTCCCAGGTCATTTAGCATTCTGTAAGTTTCAATTAGACCTTCTAACATCCTTCTGAATTCTACCAAATACAGACCCAGAGCCCTCAAATATTTTTTATATGATAAGCTTTTATTTCCTGGCACCATTCTCGTGAATCTCTTTGGAAAACGCTCCAGGACCAGTGCATCTTTCCTGAGATATGGGACGCAAAACTGCGCACAATAATCCAAATGTGGCATGATCAAAGCCTTGTAGAGCCTTAGAAGTACATCCCTGCTTTTATATTTAAGCCTTCTTGAAATAAATACCATCATTGTATTTGCCTGCCTAACTACTGACAACCTGCAAGTTTACCTTTCAAGACTCCTGGACTAAACTCCCTAGTCTTTTTGCCCTTCAGAATTCTGAATTTGCTCGCTATTTCGAAAATAGTCCATGCCTCTATTCATCGTGGCAAAATGCTTTCCCACACTTTCCCACATTTTACTCCATCTACCACTTCTTTGCTCACTCTCCAAACCTGTGAAAATCCTTCAGCAGGTTAAAGTGAGGACCGCAGATGCTGGAGATCAGAGTCAAAAAGTGGGGTCATAGAAAAGTACAGCCTGTCAGGCAGCATCCGAGGAGCAGGAGATTCGACGTTTCAGGCATAAAGACTTCATCAGAATGTGGGGTGGGTGGAAGGGGGCAGAGATATAAATGGGGGGTGGGGGGAGCTGGTGCTGGGAGGAAGGTAGCTTGGAAGGCAACAGCGAGATGAAGGTGGGTGATGATAGTGATAGGTCAGAGTGGAAGGTGGATTTGATACTTGGGAAGGTAGATGGACAGGTAGGACAGTTCAAGAGGGCGGTGCTGAGTTGGAGGGTTAGATCTGGGATAAGGTGGAGGGAGAGGAGATAAGGAAACTGGTGAAATTGTCCTTGATACCGTGTGTTTGGAGGGTCTCAAGGCAGAAGATGATGCGTTCTTCCTCCAGAAGCTAGGTGGCTAGAATTTGGCAGTGGAGGAGGCCAAATGCTTGCAGGGCTTTGGCGGAGTGGGAGGGGGAGTTGAAGTATTCGGCCACAGGGAAGTGGGGTTATTGGGTTTCTGTGTCCAAGAGTGTTCCTTGAACCGGTCTGTAAGTTGACATCCTGTCTCGCTAATGTATAGGAGACAGGAGCAAAGGACTGACTAGAAGAGGTGTTTGGATGCACAGGACGTTCTCTGCCTGGTGTGGTAGGATCCTTTGGGGCCTTGGGTGGAGGTGAGGAGGGAGGTGTTGGCACAGGTTTCATATCTCTTGCAGTGTCAACGGATGGTGTTGGGAGTGGAAGGTGGCTTGGTGGGGGCGTGTGCACCTAACGAGGGAGTTGTGAGAGAATGGTCTCAGCAGTATGATGATAGGGGTGGGGAGCGAAGTATATCTCTGGTATTGGGGTCTGACTGTTGGTGGCAGAAATGGCGGAGGATGATGAGTTGTATCCTGAGTTTGGTGGGATGGAAGGCGAGCACCAGAGAGGTTCTAACTTGTTGTCATTGGAAGGGTGGAGTGCAAGGGCGAAGGTGTGGGAAGTTGAGGAGATGCACGAAACCACCCTCCTGCAGCCTCTTCAATGCTACATGTCCCTCTGTCTATCTTTGCACTGTTTGAAAGCTTAGCCAGAATGCCCTCAGTTTCTTCATATAGATAATGAATGCACAAAGTAAAAGGTTGTGGTCCCAACACTGAGTTTTGTGGAACACCACTTGTCACTGGTTGCCAAATGTGAAGAACACTTTTATCCCCACTCCATGCTTTCTCTCAGGCAGCCAAACTTCTATTCATGCAAGCACCTTGCCTCTAATACCATGGGCCCATACCTTTCTCAATAGCCTCATGCATGGCACTTTGTCAAAGGAATCTTGAGTACAGATGGTTAACATCTATTGGTTCTCCTTGATCTAATCTGGTCATTACTCCCTCACTATTTTCTAGCCGGTTTGGCAGGACTCATCTCCCCTTGATGAAACCATGCTGACTCTGTCCTATTTTAGCAATCACCTCCAAGTATGAGAAATCCCATCCTTCACGATAGATTCCAGGATGTTACCCACAACCAACGTTAGGCAAATCAGTCTGCAGTTTTCCATCTTCTACCTAACTCTCTTATTAAACGGGGTGTCATGTTAGCAATTATACAGCCACTTTACCGTTTCCTGATTTTCGTCATTCCTGAAAGATTACCACTTACGCTTGCACTAACTCTTCAGCTATCTCCCTTACAAGGCGGGGGTGTAGTCCAACTGGTCCAGGTGAGCTATCCACATTCAGGCCATTCCATTTTCTAACATGCTCTTCTTGGTGATGACGACCATATTCAGGACTGCCCGCTCACTCTAGTCAATTCTTGAGAAATTACTCGTGTCTTCACCGTAAAGACTGATGCAAAGTTCCTCAGCCATTTCTTTGTTTCCCACTACCGTCTCTCCAGCATCAATTTTCCAGTGGTCCATGTTCACTTTTACCTCTCTTTTGCACTTTATATATCTAAAGAATCTCTTAAAGTTTCCTTTATATTAATGGTTAGCTTACCTCCATATTTAATCTTCTCCCTCCTTATTTATTTTTCCTTGCCTTCTGTTGGCCCCATTGTCCAGTTTACCTTTGCCCTTCACATTGCTTGAGCTTTTACTTATACGAAATCCCTGACTTCTCTCGTCAACCCTGGTTGCCTCATCCTCCCTGTACCATGCCTTTATTGCTCAGCATGTATCTCTGCAGTGTCTCCTGAATTAATCTTGGAATTGTCTACCATTACTGTTCCGCTGTCTTTCGTGCTAGACCCCTGTCCCGGTCAATTCTACCCAGTTACTCCCTTGTGCCTCTCCAGTTGCCTTTATTCAACTGAAATACTGTTAACTCTGATTCTCCTCTCTCTCTCTCAAATTGCAGAATAAATTCAACAATGTTCTAATCACTGCTTCTGAAGTTTTCTTTCACCTTAAGCTCCCTTATCTAGCCTGCGTCATTAAATCCAGTATCATCTGTTCCCGACAGGGCTCCACCACATGATGCTCCAAAAAGCCATCCCATAGACATTCCTCAAATTCCTTTTCTTGCGATCCACTCCCAACCTGGTTTCCCATTCCACTTGCATATTGAAATCCCCCTATGATCTCTGTAACTTTGTCTTTCCAACAGATCGTTTCTATCTCATGGTTTATCTTGTACCCCAGCTCCTGACTACTCTTTGGAGGCCTTTGCAAGTCTCCAACTGTGGTTGTCTTACCTTTGTGATTCTTCAATTCTACCCAGGCAGATTCTACACCATCTGACTTTACTTCCTTTCTTACTATTGATTTAATTTCTTTTCTTATTAATAATGTAAACCCATTCCCTCTGCTACCTATCTTTTCGATAGGATATATGTCCTTGAATATCCTGATCCCCTTGCAACCACTTCTCTGTGATGCCCATCACGTCATACCTACCAATTTCAATCTGTGCCACAAGCTCATTTACTCTATTCCTTATACTGTTCGCATTCAGATATAACCCCTTCAATCTTGTATTAACGGTCCCTCTTCTCATTGTTATTTGTTTGTCCGGTGTGCTTGAAGTCTGATTGCTTACGCTTTCCATACACTCTGTCTTATTTGCGTCTGTGCTGGAGATTTTAATAACCTTCCTGAGCTCTGTACATTTACCTCCTCTTTTCTAAAAATAAAGGGACAAAAAACAAGCTTTTCTGTACATACCAAAACATGAAAACTACAAAGGTGCAAGATTGTTAAAATACACTTACGATGTGGAGTTATATGAATTGAAATGTGAATTTAAAAACCACGGATGAGGTTTTCAACCTTTATCAGAATTTATTTGACCCACAGCTGAGATGCTGATCTCCCCCCTGTCAGTGATCCCCCTCATTGAGAATCTCTCGCCCTGTCTCTCACACCGTGTCTAGAGGGATTACAAGTTCCTGTTGGCCCAGAATATTTAAATTAATTCACCTTCTCCCTGGAACTAATCTGTTGTTCTTTTGGATCCTGTTTAGCGTCAGCAACCCGGTTCTGTGATATTATTGGCTATAAATGATCTGGGATGACAGCATAGTGCTCACAGGGTACGGACCAGACAAAGGGCTTGCAGTCTGTGGGAGTTTCTAAATGAAATTTATGTGTATTTCTCCTCATTCTGTCTTCTGATATAACTTCACACTAGTCTGACACTCCTTGTTCTCACTCACTCTGTCGCTCCATTTTCTCTCCATTCCTTTTCTCTCTCTTCACTTCCTTTTTTCTCTGTTAATTTTTCTCTCTCTCACGCACACACACAGACACACACACATTCTGTTCTCTCTGTTGACAAATTGTGCTTTTGGACAGCTCGTCGGTGTACAATGGGCTAAATGGCCTCCTTCAGTGCTCTATCAATTCTGAAGTTGTCTGACCCAGAATAAAGACTTCAGGTGCCTGGAGAGACAAACTGGTACTGTGAAGGACACAGTGCAGAATCATCCTTTATCTCTTCCTGTTGTCTGATATGCAACGGCCTTGAAATATCAGTTCAAAAAAAGATAGAAATTCGAGCAGTTCAGAGAACGTTCACGAGATGATTTTGCTGTCAGGATTTAACAAGCAGTTCCCTCTTACAAAATTGGATTTGGCCCGGACGGAATTTCACATTGGCCCCAAGGTCCCGTACTTCCCGTGCCCCACAACCTGAGCCGCCTCCGGAATTTTAATTTTGTCCCCTTAAGGGATATACAAAGGAAGGCCCTGTATCGACTGCTGCTGCACACTGTCAACCTCTTCTCCCTCATCCACCGTCCGGACACGCCTTGGCGTGCCCATTTGCCACCGGGCGGTGGAGATCCCCAGTGGAGGGCTCCCTACGCGGGAGTCCTCCCCCTTTCTCTCGGGGATCTGGGGTGGAGAGTGCTGCACGCAGCAGTCCCCTGCAACCGCAGATTGCGGTGGTTCACGGACTCCCAGCCCAACTGCTTGTTCTGTGGCGCTGTGGAGTCCGTGGACCATGTATATATTGGGTGTGGGCGTTTGCACTCCCTTTTTGATTTTCTCAGAAACCTCCTCCTCTGTTTCTGGCTGCACTTCAGTCCCACGCTCCTGATCTTCGGGCACCCGGTACGGAGGAGGGAGGGCAGGTCCGAGGACCTCCTCGTGGGTCTGCTCCTGGGCCTGGCCAAACTGGCCATCAACAGGTCCAGGCAGCGGGCCGTGGAGGGGGTCGTTAGGGCCGACTGCCTGCCCCTCTTCCGGGGTTACGTTAGAGCCCGGGTGTCCTTGGAGAAGGAGCACGCGGTGTCCACCAACACCCTGGAGTCGTTCAGGGAGAGGTGGGCGCCGCAGGGAGTGGAGTGCATCATTTCTCCCTCCAACTCTATTTTGATTTAGTCCCTACCCTCCCCTTCACTGTTTTGATCACACAGCATTGCCCTTTGATGTGAAGGGCAGTGCTTGTCACTGGCCACTCGGGTGTTTTCCTATCTTCCTGGTGGTGGAAATTGAATAAAGATCTGTGCACTTTGTGTCTCTCACTGTGTCTCACACCTGCACACACACACCATGGGTGCTGGGGAAAAAATAAGCACTACCGCACTTAGGCTGTAGTGTGGGGGTAAAAAAAAAGAAAAAAAAACAAAATTGGATTTGCCTGATAGCAGCTCCTCCCTATTGACACGTCCTAGCTCTGTCTAATGCTGACATAATTTGCCTTCTGCCAATTGAGTAGATTCCCACAAGGTCCTGGCATATCCGTGTTCATAGCTATCTTAAAACTGAAGGAACTGTGACCACTGTTTCTAACATTATGTCCCACTGAAAGGTCAGTCACCTGGCCAGGCTCATTAGCCAATATGAGGTCCAGTATGGCTCTTCCTCTCGTTGGACTATCCACATACTGCTGCAGTTAACAAATTCTGCCCCGTCTAAGCCCCTTGCTCTAATGGACTTCCAGTCATTATTGGGGATATTAAAGTCACTCACGATGACCACTCTTTTTTTAATACACCTTTCCTTAATCGACATACATATCTGTTCCTCAATCCCTCCGTGGCTTTTGGAGAGATTATAGTAACGCAGTGCTTGTATCCATGTTATTTTTGAGCTTAACCCATATTGCTGCAGTGGATGTTCCCTCCTGTATGTCCTGTTCACGTGCAGATGTAGCATTTTTCCTGATCAGTAAAACAACTCGTCCACCTCTTTTAGCTTCTTCTCTATCTCGCCTAAATCAATGAAACCTTGGATACTTTGAATGGCCAGTCCTTTCCCTCTCTCAACCAAGTCTCTTTAAAGCCGCAACATCATAGTCCCATGTATGGATTCAGGCTTCCAGTTCATCGTCCTTACCCATAACAATTCTTGCATTGAAATAAATACACTTCAGCCAAACTCCATCAGATCCTGACCTGATATTTGGTTTGAGTTTCCCTGATGTAAATTCCTCCTCGTCTATTCTCTGGTAACAGGAGATTACAAAGGACTGTCAGTAAAGTGGAAAATATTGTAAACAGACAATTTCAGTTTCCTCCCTTGTCCCTTCAATCTGTACATTGCATCCCACACTGTCCAATTCCAATAAACTGCTGGGTAATTATTTTGCTTCAAACAACCGTCTCCAGCCTCTCACTGCACATTCTTCAACTCGCTCTGAACCCATTGGATTGATAGTTTTCTGATCCCTCTCTCAACCAAATCTCTGTAATATTTGTCTCATGGTTATATATATTCATCTGTCTTGCCTGTCACACTGCTCATATTAAAATCAGCACACTTCTGACTTCCAGTCCCATTGTGTTCACTCCCCTCTGCCAGTTTGTTGTTGGTCTTAGCTGTACTGGGATTAGTCTCCAACTGCTCTTCAGTCACTGTGCTTGTGGACGTACTGCTCTGGCTCCACCCTCCCTCCCCCACCACCACACTAGTTTAAAACCCCCTGAGTGACAATAACAAACCTGCCTGCCAGGGGATTGCTGCCGGTTCACGTCAATCCCGTCCTTCTTGCGTATTTCATAAAGACCCGGGAATCCCAATGACCCACATATCTGAGATTGCTGCCAGTTCAGCTGCATCCCATCCTTCTTGTGTAAATCCTACCTACCCGGGAATCCCAATGATCCAAATATTGGAAGTGCTGCCTACCCTACCAGCTCTTTGGCCATGTTTTTATATTTCCTACCTTCCTATTCCTAACCTCACTGGCACGTGGCATAATCTAGTCTCCCCAACATTCAAATATGCTTTCAGCACAACTCCAGCAAGACCTTTACTGTAAAATGGATAGACTTGACAATAAAAACTTAAGTGTAATCTCATTAACCAGGAACGTGGAGCCCAACGAATCGTCGTAATGATCATAAGATCTGATATCTGTCACCTCCACCAAACCTGTGTGACAAGATATACTTATGGAGCATCTATTTGTACATGGACGAGGATAAACAGAAATTAGTCCAAAAGACCTGAACATGTCATAATAGATGGGTGCCCGTCAGCCTGTTTACTCTGCTTTGCTGTTCAATTGGATTTTAGCTATTCTGTTCCTTTGAATGGCTGGGTCTTTAACCCGGATCCCTGGCGCGTCAGAAAGTGCCCAGTGTGTTTGTGCGCTCACTGCGTAGGGAGCATCCAGTGCCAGGCGATGGGGTGTGGGGAATCCCGGGGTGGCTCAATGACAGGCTGCATGCAGTGACGGATGGACTCAGGGATTGAGTGAGACAGAATAGGTAATCAGGAACATGCACTCACATAAGTAACTGGGCAAGATTCCCAAACACTCAGGAAGCCTGAGGACCAGAGCCACTTTTACAATAAACCCGTCATATTTGCAGCAATTCTCCATCAAACACAAGCAAATATACTGTAGATGGCAGAAACCTGAAACAAACACAGAAACATATTGTGGAGAGAGAAAAGTGGCAATTCTCCCAATGCAGAGATTGCAAAATCTCCAGAAAGACAGGGTCCAGAGATTGGAATTGAACCCGAGTCCCTGGCACTGTGAGGCAGCAGTGTTGTGTCACCACGCTATCCAATGATGGACAACAGGATTAGGACAGTTACATTCGTATATTTTCGACAGTTAGTTAACAGGATTGCTCTCACGCAGCCTATCTAAGATTGGGAAGCCTTTATACAGCAGCAGAGGACAATTGACGAAGCAATAAAGTGATGAACACGAAACATGTAAGCTAGCTTGCTTTAGAAAAGGAGATTGCAGGAGTTTTGTTAAGATATATAAAAGGGGAGAGTGAACATTGGACAATGAGAAATTGAGGATGGCTGCAGAAAAATGTAAAACAAAGAATTGGAGAATGACCTGAATAGGTACTTTCTGTCAATCCTCACAATGGTAGATACTATGAACATTCCAGAACTTAAAGCGAGTCAAGGGTGAGGAATGGATGTAGTGATCAGCGTTGAGAAGAACGTACTGGGGAAGTTGCAAAGTTTGAAAATGGATAAATCACACAGACTGCAAGGATAACAGCTAAAGTTCTGAAGGAATTAGCGGAGGAGATTGTGAAACCATTGGTCGTGACTGTTCAGGAATAAAAATTTTAATATTCTTATATGTCTCAATCAGATCCCCTCTCAGTCTTCTAAACTCAAGGGTATACAAGTCCAGTCGCTCCAGTCTTTCAGTATAAAGTAATCCCGCCATTCCAGAATTGACCTCGTGAACCTACGCTGCACTCCCTCAATATCTAGAATGTCTTTCCTCAAATTTGGAGACCAGAACTGCACACAGTACTCCAGGTGTGGTCTCACCAGGGCCAAAAATAGTTGACTGTTTTTGAATGAAGATATTTTGGCTGCTGTCAGGATGGTGGATAATATGACATTCAGTGCAGGATCACACATTAACTGGACTGTATTAATGTGGGGAGAGTTTATTCAAAACCTGGGCCTCTCTGTCTCTGTCAATCGCCGTGGGGAGTGGGGGTTGGGGTGGGTAGGCATAACGTCCTCAGAGGCACTTAAACTATCCAGAACTATGCATCCTGAATGAATCAACAGTCAAGGAATTTATCGCCTTCTCATTGTCTGTTTCGAATATAAGGAGTGATTGGTCATCCCTCTCAGGGTTCAATGCAATCACCTCTTATTATTTCACAGCGCTGCAGATCAAGCTTTACTCACTCCTCATGGTGCCATCATCCCAGGGATTCATCCGGTGGGACTCATTTCATTCTCTCTGTGGTAAGGAGATCACTCCATATAAAGGAGATAAAATCTGTCCACAATACCCCAAACACTGCCTCAACAACGCTCTCACGGTTGATCACATGACTCCGTTCCCTCACTTAGCCGGCTCTATTTCCTTCATGTGACACAGGATACCATTCATTTACAATGCACAGCCACTGACGTGGAATTTAAACCATCCTTACATCTGTAGGTCAACATCAATAAAGCTAGCACCAGAGGTGCCTATCGAGATGGCAAACACTCTCGGAGACAGACACAATCACAAAGAATACGTCTAAAAGTGTGAGTGGCCACCTACCTGAATGTAATTCAGCTGCAGGAATATGGGATACAGGCAGAGGAAAGGGGTTATCTTTCCTTTTCTTCTGCCCTCAAGGGATGTATTCAGCCCTGGTCATGCCAGCATGTTATGTTGAACTTGAACTGAGTGGCTGGTTAGCTGTTCCACAGTACAGTAAAGATTAAAACACAGTGCTGTGGGTTTGCAGTCACACAGAGACCTGACCAGAGAAGAAGACCCATTGCCTTCACTAATGGGCATGAAGCAAGCCGATATCAACAGATTGTAATTTTGTAGCTGTAGATTATGAGCCAGTGAAGTAACCACCATACACCGTCTTCCCATCTTTCTAATTCTGTGCAGAGAACAATGTAAACATCTCAAGTGCAATTATTTTGCAATGGACACATGGTAAGAATGGGCTTGAAACAGCTGTATGCAGAGATTAACAAAGGCACAAATGATAGTTTATTCAGGAATTGTACTGAGGCTGAGGAGGAGACTGGGATGTCATGTTGGTGGTACTGGACAGAAATGGTCAGTGGGGAGAATATGGAAATATACACTTGTGCAGGAGAAAATGAATCAAGGAAAATAGTTTGTTTCATCCTCACATATTGGTGTGTAATTTTAAAATAATCATTTGCTAGTTAAAATATGTAAGGAATGGAATCTTTGATTGGAACTGAAAGCATTGACTTGCACCTTTCCAAAATTTACACATCATGACCATCAATTCAGTTCAGACCGTTTCACTAGACATATAGAGTGATTTACCAGGAACACCAAATATCGCAAGGATAGCATAGTAACCAGCTTGAATAATCATCAGTACATCTTCAATCTGCGATGCTAATGATATCCGAGGCTGGGAAATCCAGAAAAGACCGGAGGATAATCTCCTGTCCATTGTTGGAAATTTCCATTTGTATGTTCTCAGATCTTGATCCATTGTTGGAACACTCCAGTCTACTCTTCCCAGATTCTGATCTCTCCTCCTTCTCTCCTTGAAGCTGCTGATCCCTGTTACTGGTGTAGATGATGCTCCCGCTCATACTATGGGATTACACATTGAACACATTCCATTATTGATAGAAGACTGAAACTCTCTGGGGACCCATAGGATCCATGGAGACTCGCATAATCACAATCGCTGAACAAACAGCTCCAGCTAACCTCTCTCAATGTGATACTGTTTTACTAAAATTCAAAATAACTTTGAACACATGCATTCTGGATGTGAGGTGTGAGTGTGACTAAAGGCGGGATGTTGGAGATGACATGTTATTTGTGTGTAATCATTCAGTCTGCCTTGTATATAGAGGTAATGCCAGAGGTTTAACTGAACATAAACATGCTTCTCTGCTCATAAATGGAGAAATAAATCCGATAATTACTGATCAGTCATTGCAAAATCAGTAAAACTTTGAGAGAAAATCTTCCGGCTGTGATCTGATGGCAACATGTGCCTAAGACAATGTGGGTTTATAACAATCAAACAGCATGCATATGTTAACAGAGAATTGTACAAGACAAATACAATTAAGATTATTCCAGAATCAGAGAGGGCAAGCGTGGGTGTTGATGTTATCCATGTTAAGGAACTGTGATGAAGTATCATTTACTGACTTCAAATACATTGTGATTATGACATTGGGGAAAAGACAGAAGATGGAGAGGACTGGGGGACATGGGTGTTCAAACTGGGAAGAGGAACATTGCTGTTCCCTAGTTATCAGTATTCGAACGTTGCACTTTATAACTCATATGAAGAACAGATTCAAGGATACATCTACAATGTGAAATTAGCAGAGACAATATTAATGAAATATATTTTAAAAATGCAAAATACAGGGACAAAATGATTTTCTATACAGACCAAAATATGCAAAGTATAAAGAGATAAGTTTGTTAAAATGCACTCCTGATATTGAGTTATATAAATTGAAATGTGGATGTGAAAACTGGAAAAGTGATGTGCAAACTGTATCAATCATTATTTGATCCACAGCGGAGATGCTGATTTCCTTTCTGTCAGTGATCTCCCCTCACTGAGATTCTCTGGCCCAGTCTCTCACACAGTATCTGGAGGTGGGGTAGGAGTGTTAGAACATAGAACATAGAAGAATACAGCGCAGTACAGGCCCTTCAGCCCTCGATGTTGCGCCGATCAAAGCCCACCTAAACTACACTAACCCACTATCCTCCATATACCTATCCAATGCCCGCTTAAATACCCATAAAGAGGGAGAGTCCACTACTGCTACTGGCAGGGCATTCCATGAACTTACGACTCGCTGAGTGAAGAACCTACCCCTAACATCAGTCCTATATCTACCCCCACTTAATTTAAAGCTATGCCCCCTTGTAATAGCTGACTCCATACGTGGAAAAAGGTTCTCACTGTCAACCCTATCTAACCCCCTAATCATCTTGTACACCTCTATCAAATCACCCCTAAACCTTCTTTTCTCCAATGAAAACAACCCCAAGTGCCTCAGCCTTTCCTCATAGGATTTTCCTACCATACCAGGCAACATCCTGGTAAACTTCCTCTGCACCAGTTCCAGTGCCTCCACATCCTTCCTATAGTATGGCAACCAAAACTGCACACAATATTCCAGATGCGGCCGCACCAGAGTCTTATACAACTGCAGCATGACCTCAGGACTCCGGAACTCAATTCCTCTACCAATAAAAGCCAGTACGCCATATGCCTTCTTCACTGCACTATTTACATGGGTGGCAACTTTCAGAGATCTGTGTACATGGACACCAAGATCCCTCTGCTCTTCCACACTACCAAGTAGTCTACCATTAGCCCAGTAATCCATCTTTTTATTACTCTTACCAAAGTGAATCACCTCACACTTAGCTACATTGAACTCCATTTGCCACCTTTCTGCCCAGCTCTGCAGCTTCTCTATATCCTGTAACCTGCCATATCCTTCCTCGCTGTCTACAACTCCTCCGACTTTCGTATCATCCGCAAACTTGCTCACCCAACCTTCTAACCCTTCCTCCAGGTCATTTATAAAAATGACAAACAGCAATGGTCCCAAAACAGATCCTTGCGGAACACCGCTAGTGACGGCACTCCAAGATGAACCTTTGCCATCAACTACTACCCTCTGTCTTCTTCCAGAGAGCCAATTCCTAATCCAAACCTCCAACTCACCCTCAATGCCATATCTCTGTATTTTCTGCAGTAGCCTACCATGGGGGACCTTATCAAACGCCTTACTAAAATCCATATATACCACATCTACCGCTTTCCCCTCATCTACCTCCTTAGTCACCTTCTCAAAGAATTCAATAAGGTTTGTGAGGCACGACCTGCCCTTCACAAAACCATGCTGACTATCCTTGATCACATCATTCTTATCCAGATGTGCATAAATCCTATCCCTTACAATTCTCTCTAAGACTTTGCCCACAACAGAAGTGAGACTCACTGGCCTATAGTTACTAGGATTATCCCTACTCCCCTTCTTGAACAAGGGAACCACGTTTGCTAGTCTCCGGTCCTCTGGCACTACTCCTGTCGACAAAGAGGACACAAAAATCAAGGCCAATGGCTCTGCAATCTCCTCCCTTGCTTCCCAGAGAATCCTAGGATAAATGCCATCAGGCCCAGGGGACTTATCTATTTTCACCCTTGCCAGAATTTCCAATACCTCTTCTCTACATATCTCAAAGCCATCCATTCTACTTATTCGTGCCTCAGTATTCATATCGACAACAATGTCCTGTTCCTGAGTGAATACTGACGAAAAGTATTCATTCAGCGCCTCCCCAATCTCTTCAGCCTCCACACGCAACTTCCCATTACTATCCTTGATTGGACCTATTCCTTCCCTAGTCATTCTTTTATTCCTAACATACCTATAGAAAGCCTTAGGGTTTTCCCTAATCCTAGCAACTAAGGACCTTCCATGTCCCCTCCTTGCTGCTCTTAGCTCTCTCTTCAGGTCCTTCCGGGCTACCTTATAACTCTCAATTGCCCCTATTGAACCTTCACGCCTCATCTTTACAAAGGCCGCCCTCTTCCATTTAACAAGGGAATCCAACTCCTTATTAAACCACGGCTCCCTCACACGACCCTTTCCTCCCTGCCTGATAGGTACGTACTTATCAAGGACACTCAATAGTTGCTCCTTGAACAAGTTCCACATATCAATTACGCTCTTGCCTTGGAATCTACTTTTCCAATCCACACCTCCTAAGTCATGCCTCAACGCATCATAATTTCCCTGCCCCCAGCTATAACTCTTGCCCTGTAGTACACACTTATCCCTCTCCATCACTAGAGTAAAAATCACCGAATTGTGGTCACTGTCCCCAAAGTGCTCACCTACCTCTAGTTCTAATACCTGGCCTGGTTCGTTACCCAGAACCAAATCCAGTATGGCCTCACCTCTTGTTGGCTTATCTACATATTGGGTCAGGAAACTCTCCTGCACAAATTGCACAAACACTGACCCATCTTACGAACTTGAGCTATAGCTTTCCCAATCAATATCAGGAAAGTTAAAGTCTCCCATAACAATCACCCTATTACTGTCACTTCTCCTGAATCATCTTCGCAATCCTTTCTTCAACGATTCTAGGACTGTTAGGAGGCCTGTAAAAGACTCCTAACAGGGTGACCTCACCTCTCCTATTCCGAACCTCAACCCAAACTACCTCAGATGGCAAATCTTCGTCCATCTTCCTTTCCACCGCTGTAATACTATCTTTGACAAGCAAAGCCACACACCCCCCTCTTTTGCCCCCACCTCTGACCCTACTAAAACATTTAAACCCTGGAACCTGCAACAGCCAATCCTGTCCCTGATCTAGCCACGTCTCCGTAATAGCCACAACATCGAAGTCCCAGGTACCAACCCACGTTGCCAGTTCACCTACCTTATTTCGTATACTTCTGGCATTAAAGTATACACACTTCAAGCCACTCTTCTGTTTACAGACACCCTCCTTTAAGATTGATGCCATATTCCTAACCTCCCTACACTCCAGGTCCTGCACCCTAAAGCTACAGTCTGGGTTCCCATGCCCCTGCAGAGTTAGTTTAAACCCCCCCCAAGAGCACTAGCAAACCTCCCCCCAAGGATACTGGTGCCCCTCAGGTTCAGGTGCAGACCATCCTGTTTATAGAGGTCCCACCTTCCCCAGAAAGAACCCCAGTTATCCAAGTACCGAAATCCCTCCCTCCTGCACCATCCCTGTAGCCACGCATTTAACTCTTCTCTCTCCCTATTCCTCGACTCTCTATCACGTGGCACGGGTAACAAACCAGAGACAACAACTCTGTTCGTTCTAACTCTGAGCTTCCAACCTAGCTCCCTAAAAGCCTGTCTAACATCCTCAGCACTCCTCCTACCTATGTCATTGGTGCCAATATGGACCACGACTTCAGGCTGCTCCCCCTCCCCCTTAAGGACCCGGAAAACACGATCAGAGACATCACGTACCCTTGCACCTGGGAGGCAACATACCAAACGTGAGTCTCTCTCGTTCCCACAAAACCGCCTATCTGTGCCCCGAACTATCGAGTCCCCAATTATTATTGCTCTGCTCTTCTCCACCCTTCCCTTCTGAGTAGCGGGGACAGGCTCCGTGCCAGAGGCCTGAGCCCCGTTACTTACCCCTGGTAATTCGTCCCCCCCACAAGTATCCAAAACGGTATACTTGTTCTTGAGGGGAATGACCGCAGGGGGTCCCTGCACTGGCTGCTTCCTCCCAGTCCCCCTCACTGTCACCCATCTATCTGCCATCTTTGGAGTTACTACTTCCCTATAGCTCCGATCTATGACCCCCTCTGCCTCCCGAATGATCCGAAGTTCATCCAACTCCAGCTCCAGTTCCCTAACACGGTCTTGGAGTAGCTGGAGATGGGTGCACTTCCTGCAAGTGTAATCAGCAGGGACGTCCATGGCATCCCTCACCTCATACATGTTGCAGGAGGAACATTGCACTGCCTTCACTGCCATCCCTCTAAAGCTAACCTTTATTTTAAACAAAAAAGTGTGTCTAAAGAATACAACAAGCAAAATTCGGCACTTACCTACTTACCACAACGGATCTTATTATTAGGTTAGAGGAGGAGGGCGGGTGGGAGGCATTACCTCCGTAGTGCCTCGGGTTCTTCAGCTGCGCGCTTTTAAAGGGGAAACAAACCTACCCAGGTAAGCATACGCTCTACCTGCTTCCGGGTCTCGGCTGCCTCTCTGGTCGTCGTCACTTCTCCCTGCTGCTCCAGCTCTTTCTGATAAGAGTGAAAAAAAACACCGCTGCCCGCTACCGGTAAGTACTTTTAAAACAAACAGTCTTACCTTAGCTGCTGCTTGCAATCAAAATTGTTGGGTGGGGTTATCATGGCACAGTTTATTTTTTTAAAAATCCACCCTCACCATATAACTAATCTACGGTCTTTTGGGTTCTGTTTAGCTGTCAGTAACATAGCTCTTGATATTATTGGAAAACAATGATCTGGGACGACAGCCAGCATCAGCAGAGTGGTCACAGGGAATGGCACACAGACAAAGGGCGTGCAGATCAGAGGAATTTCTAAATAAAACTTCCAACTTCTGTCTGTCCGTATTTATCTACCCTCATGCTGCCTTCTGATCTATCTGACTTCACTCTCATCTAACACCTCTTTCTCTCCCACTCAGTCTCTCCACTTTCTATCCTCTCAGTTTATCTCCATTCACTTTCTGTTGCCTGGTTTATTTCTCACTCAGGCCATCTATCTCCACACACTCTCTCTATCTCCAGTTGTGCAGTTGAAGAGCTTGTGACCCCACAATGGGTTGACTGACCTCCATCGGTGTTATAATAATTCGGCAGTTCTCTGATCCACAATAAATACTTTAGGTGCCTGGTCAGATAAGCTGGTGCAGTGACAGGTAGTGCACAATCACCCATTATCTCTTCCTGTTCTTCTCTGATGTACAGCTGCCTTGAAATGTCTGTGCAAACAAAATAGACTGAATGGAATTCGAGCAGTCCAGAAGACGTTCATGACGGTGGATTTCAATTAGGATTTAATGAAGGATGAGATTCTAGAAAAACCTAAGCAATGAAAGAAAAACAGGGCAACACAAGAAATAGCACATGACTATAACCTGTGGCACCAATTAGGCCTCATGGTATTATCGCTAGATTATCAATCCCGAAAATCAGCTCTTGTTCTGTGGACCCAGGTTTGAAACCCGCCACTGCAGAAGTTGGAAATTCAATTCAATATTTTTTTTAAAAAGCTGGAATTAAGAATCTACTGATGAGAATGAAATCGTTGCCGATTGTCAGAAAAGAAAAACCATTTGGCTTACTAATATCCTCCAATGAAGTAATCTTGCAACCTCACTCCAGACCCAAAGCAATGTGATGACTCTCAGTCGCGCTCTGAAATGGACTAGCGTGTCATTCAGTTATACCAATAGCTACAAAATCTCAAAGAAATGAAACCAGGTGGACCAACAGTTATCGATCTGACCACCGAAAAAGTCAGTTGGAAACATCACTGTCGGACCTGCAAAGTCCTCCTTACTTACACCTGAGGGCTAGTGCCAATATTGGAACAACTGCCTTATAGACTAGTCAAGCAACAGCCTGACATAGTCATGCTCATGAAATTATAACTGAAAGAAATACCCCAGAAACCACCATCACCATGACTGGATATGTCCTGGCCCAAGGTCAGGACCAATCCAGCAGAGGGGGCAGCTCAGTGCGATACATTCTGGCGGTAGTTGCTCTGCGAGTCCCCAAAATTAACCCCAAACCCAATGAAGTCCCATAACTTTAGATTAAACGTGGGCAAAGCAGCCTTACTGATTAACATGTAACGTCATTCCTCAGCTGGATCAGTACTCCTCCATGTTGAACAACACTTGGAGAAAGCTCTGACTGTGAAAAGGGCACAAAGTTTATTCTCGCTGAGGAATTTCAAAGTCAACCACCAAGAGTGGTTTGGCAGCAGCACTACCTATCACGCTGGTCGGATCCTTAAGGACATATCTACTTGATTTGGTCTGCAGAAGGTAGCGAGGGACTGAATGAGAGGGTAAAAACAACATACCTGACCTCATCCTTACCAATCTGCCAACTGCAGATGCATCTGTCCATGTCAGCATCGGTAAAACTGACCACCGCACTGTCGTTGAGGAGACAAAGGCTCACGGTCACATTGAGAATAAACACTATAGTGTTGTGTGGAGCTATCACCCTGCTAAATGGCACAGACTTCAAACAGATCTAGCAACTCAAGACTGAGTATCCATAAGACGCTGTGGTCCAACAATAGCAGAAGAACAATAGAACATAGAACATAGAACAATACAGCACAGAACAGGCCCTTCGGCCCACGATGTTGTGCCGAACTTCTATCCTAGATTAAGCACCCATCCATGTACCTATCCAAATGCCGCTTAAAGGTCGCCAATGAATCTGACTCTACCACTCCCACGGGCAGCGCATTCCATGCCCCCACCACTCTCTGGGTGAAGAACCCACCCCTGACATCTCCCCTATACCTTCCACCCTTCACCTTAAATTTATGTCCCCTTGTAACACTCTGTTGTACCCGGGGAAACAGTTTCTGACTGTCTACTCTATCTATTCCTCTGATCATCTTATAAACCTCTATCAAGTCACCCCTCATCCTTCGCCGTTCCAACGAGAAAAGGCCGAGAACTCTCAACCTATCCTCGTACGACCTACTCTCCATTCCAGGCAACATCCTGGTAAATCTTCTCTGCACCCTCTCCAAAGCTTCCACATCTTTCCTAAAGTGAGGCGACCAGAACTGCACACAGTACTCCAAATGTGGCCTAACCAAAGTCCTGTACAGCTGCAACATCACCTCACGACTCTTGAATTCAATCCCTCTGCTAATGAACGATAATACTCCATAGGCCTTCTTACAAACTCTATCCACCTGAGTGGCAACCTTCAAAGATCTATGTACATAGACCCCAAGATCCCTCTGTTCCTCCACCTGACCAAGAACCCTACCATTAACCCTGTATTCCGCATTCTTATTTGTTCTTCCAAAATGGACAACTTCACACTTGGCAGGGTTGAACTCCATCTGCCACTCCTCAGCCCAGCTCTGCATCCTATCTAAGTCCCTCTGCAGCCGACAACAGCCCTCCTCACTGTCCACAACTCCACCTATCTTTGTATCATCTGCAAATTTACTGACCCACCCTTCGACTCCCTCATCTAAGTCATTAATAAAAATTACAAACAGCAGAGGACCCAGAACTGATCCCTGCGGAACTCCACTTGTAACTGGACTCCATGCTGAATATTTACCATCTACTACCACTCTCTGACTTCGACCGGTTAGCCAGTTTTCTATCCAATTGGCCAAATTTCCCTCTATCCCATGCCTCCTGACTTTCCGCATAAGCCTACCATGGGGAACCTTATCAAATGCCTTACTAAAATCCATGTACACTACATCCACTGCTCTACCCTCATCCACATGCTTGGTCACCTCCTCGAAGAATTCAATAAGACTTGTAAGGCAAGACCTACCCTTCACAAATCCGTGCTGGCTGTCCCTAATCAAGCAGTGCCGTTCCAGATACTCGTAAATCCTATCCCTCAGTACCCTTTCCATTACTTTGCCTACCACAGAAGTAAGACTAACTGGCCTGTAATTCCCGGGGTTATCCCTATTCCCTTTTTTGAACAGGGGCACAACATTCGCTACTCTCCAGTCCCCTGGTACCACCCCCGTTGCCAGTGAAGACGAGAAGATCATTGCCAACGGTACTGCAATTTCCTCTCTTGCTTCCCACATAATCCTAGGATATATCCCGTCAGGCCCGGGGGACTTGTCTATCCTCAAGTTGTTCAAAATGTCCAACACATCTTCCTTCCTAACAGATATCTCTTCTAGCTTATCAGTCCGTTTCACACTCTCCTCTTCAACAATACAGTCCCTCTCGTTCGTAAATACTGAAGAGAAGTACTTGTTCAAGACCTCTCCTATCTCTTCCGACTCAATACACAGTCTCCCACCACTGTCCTTGATCGGACCTACCCTCGTTCTCGACATTCTCAGGTTTCTCACATACGCATAGAATGCCTTGGGGTTATCCTTGATCCTATCCGCCAGGGATTTTTCATGCCCTCTCTTAGCTCTCCTAATCCCTTTCTTCAGGTCCCTTCTGGCTATCCTGTATCCCTCCACTGCTCTGTCTGAACCTTGTTTCCTCAACCTTATGTAAGCCTCCTTCTTCCTCTTTACTAGACATTCAACCTCCCTCGTCAACCAAGGCTCCCTCACACGACCATTTCTTTCCTGCCTGATCGGTACATACATATCAAGGACACGTCGTATCTGCTCCTTGAAAAAGTCCCACATTTCCACCACATCCTTCCCTGACAGCCTATGCTCCCAACGTATGCTCCTCAAATCCTGTCTTACAGCATCGTAATTTCCCTTCCCCCAATTGTAGAAACTTCCTTGTTGTGCGCACCTATCTCTCTCCATAACCAAGGTGAAAGTCACAGAATTGTGGTCGCCATCACCAAAATGTTCACCCACTAACAAGCCCACCACTTGTCCCGGTTCGTTACCGAGTACCAAATCCAATATGGCCTCCCCTCTGGTTGGACAATCTACATACTGCGTTAGAAAAGCTTCCTGGACACACTGCACAAACACCGCCCCATCCAATCTACTTGATCTAAAGAGCTTCCAATCAATATTTGGGAAGTTGAAGTCGCCCATGACTACGACCCTGTGGCTTCTGCACCTTTCCAAAATCTGTTTCCCAATCTGTTTCTCCACATCTCTGCTGCTATTGGGGGGCCTATAATAAACACCCAACAAGGTGACTGCACCTTTCCTATTTCTGACTTCAGCCCATACTACCTCCAGAGGCAGATCCCCCTCAAACTTCCTTTCTGCAGCCGTTATACCATTTCTAATTAGCAATGCCACCCCCCCTCCTTTTTTACCACCCTCCCTAATCTTACTGAAACATCTGTACCCAGGAACCTCCAACAGCCATTCCTGTCCCTCATCTATCCATGTTTCCGTGATGGCTACAACATCGTAGTCCCAGGTACCGATCCATGCCTTAAGTTCACCCACCTTATTTCTGATACTCCTTGCATTGAAGTATACGCACTTGAGCCCATCTCTGTGTCTGTAAGTAGTCCCTGTCAGTGCTACCTTCTCCACAGCCTCCCTACAGTCTTGGACATCCTGACACACAGCTAGCTTACTTGCTGGACTACAAGTCCGGATCCCATCCCCCTGCCAAATTAGTTTAAACCCCCCCGAAGAGTGCTAGCAAACCTACCCCCCAGGATATTGGTGCCCTTCTGGTTCAGGTGCAACCCGTCCTGTTTATACAGGTCCCACCTTCCCCAGAATGCAGTCCAATTGTCCAAATATCTGAAGCCCTCCCTCCTACACCATCCTTGCAGCCACGTGTTCAACTGCACTCTCTCTCTATTCTTTGCCTCTCTGTCACGTGGCACCGGCAACAACCCAGAGATGACGACTCTGTCTGTCCTAGCTTTTAGCTTCCAGCCTAACTCCTTGAGCTCTTGAATGACCTCCCCGCCCCTCTTCCTACCTATGTCGTTGGTGCCAATGTGTACCACGACTTCTGGCTGCACACCCTCCCCCTTAAGGATTCTGAAGACACGGTCCGAGACGTCTCGGACCCTAGCACCCGGGAGGCAACAAACCATCCGAGAGTCTCGCCCATGTCCACAGAACCGCCTGTCCGTCCCTCTAACTAGAGAGTCCCCTATAACTAGCGCTCTCTTCTCCCCCTTTCCCTTCTGAATCTCAGAGCCACAGACCCCTTCACTGCAGCTTACACCTGCAAGGCTGTCCCCCCCAACAGTTTCCAAAGCTGCATACTTATTTTTTAGGGGAACGACTACAGGGGAACCCTGCACTGCCTGTTTCTTTCCCTTCCCACCTCTAACTGTTACCCAGCTACCTCTGTTCTCTGGCGTAACTATGTCCCTGTAGCTTCTATCGATCACCCTCTCAGCCTCTCGAATAATCCTCAGCTCATCCAGTTCCAGTTCCAGTTCCCTAACTCGTTCGGTGAGGATCAGGATCTGACTGCATTTCCTGCACACGAAGTCGGCAGGAGTATCGGTGGTCACCCCTACCTCAAACATCCTGCAGGAGGAACATTCCACCGCCTGTGCTGCCATGACTGTACACTGTCTCCAAAAACAAGACCACTGAGTCAATAACCTGTGGACTTTAAAATTAGGTTAGAGGAGGAGGGTGGGAGGGAGGCCCTACGGGAGTAGGACCTGGGGTTTAGAACACACCCACTCAAATACTAATCACTTGCCTTCCCGCCCAGCTATGCGCTCCAACCTCACTTCCGCTGCCCGCTACAGGTAAGTAATTTTGAAACAAACTGTCTTACCTTAGCTGTAGTCTCCCGGGTTCGTTTTTCCTCGGCCGCTGCTCCCACTCAAATGACCGTTGGTGAATTAAAGGGGGAGTATTTATACTCACCGTTCTCCTTCCCGGCTGCCCCTCTGTTTACCGTCACTTCCTCTGCTGCTCCCGCTCTTTTTGTGAAGAGAGAAAAAACAAAAACCGCTGCCCGCTACAGGTAAGTAATTTTGAAACAAACTGTCTTACCTTAGCTGTAGTCTCCCGGGTTCGTTTTTCCTCGGCCGCTGCTCCCACTCAAATGACCGTTGGTGAATTAAAGGGGGAGTATTTATACTCACCGTTCTCCTTCCCGGCTGCCCCTCTGTTTACCGTCACTTCCTCTGCTGCTCCCGCTCTTTTTGTGAAGAGAGAAAAAACAAAAACCGCTGCCCGCTACAGGTAAGTAATTTTGAAACAAACTGTCTTACCTTAGCTGTAGTCTCCCGGGTTCGTTTTTCCTCGGCCGCTGCTCCCACTCAAATGACCGTTGGTGAATTAAAGGGGGAGTATTTATACTCACCGTTCTCCTTCCCGGCTGCCCCTCTGTTTACCGTCACTTCCTCTGCTGCTCCCGCTCTTTTTGTGAAGAGAGAAAAAAAACCGCTGCCCGCTACAGGTAAGTAATTTTGAAACAAACTGTCTTACCTTAGCTGTAGTCTCCCGGGTTCGTTTTTCCTCGGCCGCTGCTCCCACTCAAACAATACCCCAGAACAATCTGTAATCTCATGTCGCAGTATATAAACCACTCAATCATTACCATCAAACCAGAGGATTAACCCTCGTGCAATAAAGAGTGAAACAATGAGAAAAAATTGTTCAAGTATATTCTGTACATAAAATACAGGACAAATTCAAACCAGCCAAATACCGCCTCATCAGTCTCAAGTGATGGAAGGACTCATCAACAGTGCTATCAAGCAGCACCGGCTCAGCAATAACCTGCTCAGTGACGCCCAGTTTGGGTTCCACCGGGGCCACTCAGCTCCTGACCTCACCACAGTCTTTGTTCAAACATAGAAAAAGGAACTGAATTCCAGCACTTGAAAATCAAGGCTGCATTCTTTCAAAAGTGGCATCAAGGAACCCAAGCAAAAAGGATATTTCGAGCAAGTATTTCATTATTGGAGTTATACCTGACAGATAGGAAAACGGTTATTGTTGTTGGAGGTCAGTCATCACACTTCCAGAATATCTCTGCAGTAGTCCCTCAGGATAATGTAGACGTAGGTTTGCTCCATGAGCTGGAATGGTCATTTTCCGATGTTTCGTCACCATACGAGCGAATATCTTCAGTTGCCCTCCGAATGAAACCTAGGTCTAAACACCTTCTGTTGCTTCATCAATGGCCTTCTCTCCATCATAACGTCAGAAGTGGGGATTATCGAAGATGACTGCACAATGTTCATCACCATTTGCAAATGCTCAGTTATGGAAGCAGTCCATGCCGAAAGGCAACAGGACCTGAACGATATCCAGGCTTGGGCTAATAAGTGACAAGTAACACTCGCACCACACAAATGCCAGACAATGACTATCACCAATAAGAAACAATATAACCACTTGGTATTCAGCAGCATATTTGTCACTAAATTCTCCTCCCCACCACACTATCAATACACTTGGGGTTACCAATCACCAGAAACTCAACTGGACTCGCCACATAAATATAAGAGCAGATCAAACGTTAGGACTGTTGTGCGTTTAACTCACCTCTTGTCTTCCCAAAGCATGCTCACCATCTACAAGACACAAGTCAGGAGTGAGATGGAATACTCCCCAATTGCCTGAATGAGTGCAGCCACAACGACACTGAAGAAGCTTGACACCATCCAGGACAAAACAGACCAATTGATTGCCTCCACATCCACAAGCATTCACTCCATTCACCACCTATGCTCAGTAGCAGCAGTATGTACTATCTACAAGACAGCACCTTTCAATCCGACAATCACTTCCATCTTGAATGACAATGGCAGCAGGCTTTGGCGAACACCACCACCTTCAAACTCCCTTCCAAACCAGTCATCATTCTGAGTTGGAAATATATCACCATTCTTTCACTGTTGCTGGGTCAAAACCCTGGAATTCCATACCTCATAGCATTGTGGATCAACTCACAGCAGGTGGACTGCAGCGGTATAAGAAGGCAACTCAGCACCACCTTCTCAAGAGGGTAACTAGGGATGGAAAGAAATGGTGGACCCATTCAGCGATTCCCAGAACCAAAAAAATAAGTTTAAAAAGTTCCAAGTTGAACACCTCGATGTAACGGGTTTTCTGATTTGAACATGAAAAGGAAAGCAGTGTTTCTGATACTGAACATTTTCGACCTTTATGTTATTAGAAAGGTGTTCAGTGTTCCATGGCATATTGTTGCTGAGTGTTGTGATAAGTTACACCTGTTTTATTAAATGCAATATTAGTGTGACTGGATCGATCCGTCAAAAATACCAGACTGAAAATGACAATCATCGTCGAGACAATGTACTCCCGCCAGATGAGACTCACACATAGCAGCTTATATTCAACATCTTACTGCGCTACTGCTAAACACTGAATCCTCCCACCGTCCATATTAAGGGGGTTACCATTGACCAGAAGGTGATTTCAAATCAAAATACAGATACAACGGTTACAAGAGCAGGTCTGAGATTTACAATTCTGCACTGAATAATAGACCGTATGACAATACAGGCATGCTATATGGCAATAGATTTAGGCCACTCAGCCTATCTCTTCACTCTGAAACTGTCTTAATTTTTCATAGTCTCTAAGACTTGTAGAAATATATTCTATACTCCAACTGTATCAATATTTGCAGTTATTGCTCTGTTTCAATCAATTGCGCTCCCCCCATTCTTCTAAATTCTATTGAGTACAGACATAGAGCCCTCAACTGCCGATCCTTCCCCAGAACAGCTTACAATACTCCAAATCCCGTCTGTCCATAGCCCATTACATTCTCAGGAGTATGTCTCCGCTCTTGTATTCTCACTCTCTTGAAATGAATGTTAACATTGCATTTGCTTTCTTAACTGCCAACTGTACCTGCGCATTAACTGTAAGAGAGGACGATGACTCCAAACTCCTTTTGTGCTTCAGATTTCATGAAGCCTTTTAGAACATAGTGTCTGCCTGTATTCCGCCTATTGAAGTGCATAATCTCACATGTTCCCATATTGTGTCCCATCAGCCATGTGTTTTCCCAGTGTCCTAAACTGTCCAAGTCTTTCTGCAGACTCCCCATTTCCTCAATATCACCTACCCATCCATTCATCATTGTATCATCTGTAAACCTAGTAAACCTGCCGTCAGGTCAGATGGTTCACGTAAATAGTACTTCTTCACGACCTAAGGACTATCCACCATTGAAAAGGCACAACGCTCAAGATGGTTGACTCAATTTAGGTTTAAGCAGTGGATTGACTGGAATTCCACCTGCAATGCCTTCACTCCTTGCACCAATGGCACTGACACCCTGCTCATATTTTATTATGAATTTACCGCATTATGGTGACACAGAACTTGATGGCGCACGATCCCAGTCGATTCATGGCAATCTGTCTCAATGCTGACTGTGTGGTGCTCACACCAACGAATGTCATTTTGTATTGAAGACGACAGAGGGAGGTGGGGGGAGGAGATGTCGATCATAAATGACTGTGCGACTGTCACTGAGGGCTGACTCAGGCCGTGAAAGCCACAGATGTACCTGTGTCTGTTTTCACCGCTGCAGGCAAGGTCAGCTTTTCAGTGAGTCAAATCAAAGAAAGTGATGGGCCTGGAGAGTGGTCCTGGCTGAGCATGCAGTTCCTGTTTGTACCAACTAGCAGAGGTATTCACATACAACTTCAGCCTCTCCCTCCAGAAGCCGAAGTCCCAATCTAAATCAAGAAGGCTATCATCATCCTCGTGAGAAAGTACATGGAACTTGCCCTTATAGACGACCATCCAGTGACTCTGACCTCAATAATCATGAAGTGCTTTGAGAGGCTGGTTATGGCCCAAACCAACTCCAGTCTCCCAGCCTGACCTGCTGCACTATAATTTGCAGACTGATATAACGGGTGCACAACAGATGCCATATCCGAGCCTGCACGCATCACTGGAAGATCTGGACAACAAGGACAGTTACACCAGATTTCTGCTCATTGACTAAAGCTCCACATTCAAAATCATTATCCCTTACAGACTAATCAAAAACTTCGCGACCTTGGTCTCGGTTCCATCCTCTGCAACTGGCTCCTCAGATTTCTGACCCACATCGTGAAGATAGGTTTAAACCACCTCCTCCACAATAACAATGAACACTAAAGCTGCTGAAGGATGTGTTCTCAACACCCGACAATACTCCCTGTACACACACGGCTGTACCCTCAGCCCATAACTGTCCTCCCTATACACCCATGGCTGTGCCCTCAGCACCTTACTGTACGCCCTGTACATCCACGGATGTGCCCTCTACCCCCTACTGTATTCCCTGTACACCAACGGCTGTATCTTCAGCCCCCCACTGTCCTCCATGCACACCAAAGTCTGTGCCCTCAGCCCCTTACTATATTCCATGTACTCCCACGTCTGTGCTCTCAGCCCCTTATGGTACTCCAGGTACACCCATGGCTGTGTCCTCAGCCCCCCCACTATCCACCCTTTACACCCACTGATGTGCTTAAAACCAACGATTATACTCTTTGTGAACCCACGGTTGTTTCTGCAGCCCCCCTAATGTCCTCTTTGTACAACCACGGCTGTGTCCTCAGCCCCCTACGTATTCCCTGTACAGCCACGACTGAGTTTCCAAATTCCAAACAACGCCAGCTACAAGTTCGGTAATGATTTCACTATAGCAGTACGGATATTTAACAACAACGTGGCAGAATCGAGAAAGGCAATAGAGAGCTTGATGTCATGGTGTATTGATAATGACCTTTCTCTCTAATCCGGCAAATGTAAGGAACTGATCACTGACTTTATGAAGAAAGGAGGGGAACACACCCCATCTACATAAACCGTTTGAGTGAGTGCAGAGCATCAATTCCCTCGGAGTGAGGATAACTCACAACCTGTCCTGAACTTCGCCCATAGGTCTGACGGTCGGGAAGGATCAACAATGCCTCTCCTTCCTGAGGTGATACAGGAAATTTAGCATGCGCTACTTCTACAGACGCACCATTGAGAGCGTATTGTCCCGGTGCATAACAGCCTGGTACAACAACTGCTCTACTTAGGATTGTTAGAAACTACAGAAGGTTGGGTGCACAGCTCTGACCAACACGGACTCTAACATCCCAACAATTGATTCCATTTACATGGCTCGTTGCCGCAGAAAGGCTGCCAACATCTACCCCAGATTACTGAGGGAAGGGAGACTGAAAATATCTGGGGCATTAACAGATATCTTTGTAGCATCCTTGAACACGGCTGAGGTCACGCAAGACTGGAATATTGTTAAACCCCTTGTTTAAGAAAGGTAGTAGGGATAATCCAGTCAATTATGGACTGATGAGACTGATGTCAGGGGTAGGGAATCTGCCAGGTAAGATACTGAGGGATAGGATCTACTCTCATTTGGATGAAAAAAGTCTTATCGGTGATGGACAACATTGTTTTGTGCAGAGAAGGTCATGTCTTAACAACTCAATAGAATTCTTTGAGGAAGTGACAATGTTGATTGATGAGGGAGATACTGTAGATGTCATGTACATGGACTTCAGGAAGGCGTTTGGTATGTTTCCCCTCGGTCGGGTTATGGAGAAAGTGAAAGTCACATGGTGCGCTAGCTACGTGGAGAAAAGAACTGGCTGGGCAACAGGAGGCAGAGAATAGTAGGGGGAGGGAATTTCTCAAAATGGAGAACTGTGACCAGTGATTCGATTTAAGATGTTTCTGGAAAGATACATGAATGGGCAGGAAACAAAGGGATACAGATCCTTAGAAAATAGGCGACAGGTTTAGATAGAGGATTTGGATCGGCACAGGCTCGGACCATCGAATGGCCTGTTTCTGTGCTGGAATGTTTTGTTCTATCATTATCAAAGACCCATCACACCCCAATAATGGTCTCCCACAACCTCTTCCATCAGGCTAAAAGATATGGAAGCTTGAAAACACTGCTCAGCTGCTTCATTAAAAGTTTCTTCTTGACTGTTATTAGACTGATGAATGTACTCTCTAATCTCAGTTAATACTGATCTTGTTCATGTTGATCTCACCTAGCGCGTGCGCTGTGCAGCGTAACCTGCATGCCTCTGAGACATGTTTTACATCCATTGTTCTGCACATCCTTGCTTACTATGATCAGCCTGTACACCTTGGTACAGGTCACAGTAAATGCACATCTCCCCCCCACCCCACCTTACTCCGAGCTCTCTCTGGTCCTCACGCCCAGCACCTCCCATTCCCCAACCCCAGCACACTGTGACCCCATCCCCAGCTCACTGTGTGCTTTGTGTCTCACTATTTCTCTCACACTGTCTGTTTCCTTTTATTTTCCTTTTCTCTGTCTTCTGTTTCATTCCCTGAACTTATTATCTTCCCTTTTCCCTGTCCATGTGACTGTTTGTTTCTTGTTTTGTTTCCTTTCTCTGCTTTACTCACTGTCATTCTGTTTCCCTCGCTGTGTTCTCTCTATCCTTATACGTGTCTGTCTAGTTCTCCCTCTTTGTGATGGTGATGCCTTCTCTATTGTTTTGAAGCATGCGATGGCTCTTTTGTTGCATGTTGGCAATATTGGTTAAATTTCAATTGTTGTCAAAACAGCAACCAGAACTTGGATAGCCATTTAATAGCCAATTGCTACATCTAAATATTTTGGAACTGCCTCCCTGAGTGCTCTGCATACTGGCAACTGAAAGCATTCTATTCATGTGCATAATAGTGTGACGGTAACAGCTCTTCCCAGGACCAGAAGAAACTACAGACGGTTGTGTGCACAGCCCAGACTATCATGGAAGTCAACATTCCCTCCAATTATACTTCTCATTGTGAGCAAAAGGCGGGCAGCATCAAATATCTCTCCAAAACCGGTAATGATCTCCCAAAAGGGAGAAGATACAGAGGCTTGAAAACATGAACCAGCATGCTCAGGAACACCTTCTTCCTTACCTTAGTTACACTGACGAATTGAAATCTCTAACCTTTCAAATAATATTAATCTTGCGAAAGTCGATCTTGCTTTGCACACCTCCTGTGCAGCTGACACCTTGAGTGCCTCACTCTGTGTAAGTGCCATTCAGGCTCAAGGTCTTCTCAAGGGAAATCAAATGAGTGAACTAATGCTGGCCCAACCATCGATACCTGTTTCACATTAATAAATTTAAGAAGATGACGACACTCAGCGAAGACAGACAAGTGGGATCAAATCGCTTTAAACGTGATCTTAGATATATACAGGTTTCCCTCGGTATCTGAAGGTAGAGTGTTCCTACAAAACCTTTCATAAGCTGATATGGCGTAAAGCAAAGTAGCATTAATTTACGTGGGAAAAAATTATCTTTCTTGGTAAAAGTGAAAATCCTCTTCGGATTTCTTTTGGTTAGCGAAAACATGATGTAATGGAGGTTTTTCAGAAACTGAAGTGGCAAAAAGCGATTTTTTGAAAAGCGGGGTATACATGTACCGGCAGGGGCAAGATATTCAGGAAGATGGGAAAAGTTAAAAATAAATGAGGTGGATCTCACATTTTATTTCCATCCCAGATGATTATCATTCCATTTGTTTGTTCTTTTTCTTCTATCTCTTTCTTTCTCTATCGATTTAACTCACTCCTCCTCCCCTTCAAAGCAGACTTCACTGTCACCAGCATTATTCACACTATTTTCCAACTGTTTTTAGTTCAGAAAAGCTCCCCAGCAATTTTTGTTCTTTTCTTTGCATTTCTCATGCAATATAAGATCTTCAGCATCTTCTTTTATTTGGTTTAATCTTCAAATTTGTTATTCCATGGAAAGTCGGCGTCTCTGCCAGGCTAGCATTTGTTAATCATCACTAATTGTCCTGATTGTGAGGCCATTCCACAAGCCAAAATAAAATCAAGCTCATTGATATGGGTCTGAAGTCACACTTAACCCAGATCGGGTAGTGACATTAGATTTCTTTACCGAAGGTCATCAGTGAAACAGCAAGATTTTCCTACAAAATGTGGGTTTTATGGTTCTTTTTCGTAAAATTCACTTTTATTCCAATTCTTATCATTTTCATTGAAGTTCTGCCATCAGCTGTGGTAGGACTTGAAACAAATCGCTTGAAACAATGCCTTTCGTTTAATAAGCTTTGCTCCTGAATTACATCCAGCGACATTCCTACTCTGATACATTGTCCCAATCATGAAGTAACGTCCGAGACAAGAACAATTTTGTGATTGAAATACTTGTAACTGGAAAAGTGACAAGAAGAGAGCTTGAAACATAAAGTCTGAATTTTACCAACGTTCAGACAATGGTTTGTTCAGCCACAGCACTGATGCAGAGATGGAGACTGGGGATATTATGAGCTGGTAGTGGGCAAGGTTCGTGACAGAGATATCACGAGAAATAGATCAGTCAGGGCAAAAAGGCATCTCGAGGTTGTCCATAGTTTTGTTCTCAGATGTTTGTAAGAGAGTGGTCTGCAATTCAGATGAATAGAGACAGCAAGTTGAATTGAAGATAAGAGTTTATTTCTTTGACAAATATAGATAACAGAAATTGCAATGAAGTTCAAAATTTTTATGCTATTAATGAATGGTCAGAGGTAGAGAACACCAACAACAGCGAGAATAGGTTAGTAACACACTTTCCACCCCGCCCAAAATAATAATCATCACCGCTAATATCCGATATGGTAGAAATTCCCAGCAGAGGAAAATGTTGAAAAGACTCAAGGAAAGCCTCCTCTCCATTGGTGTAATTTTCCAGTCCATTATTCTGAGATTCAGATCTGTCCTCTCCATGTCTGTGCAGCTGCTGATCTTTGTTATTGTTGGAACTGGTGCATCTGCTCCTACACTGGGATAGCGCACTGAGTAAAGCCCCTCATCAATAGGAGAGGGAAACCCTCCAGTGACACAGGTACAATGCACGGAGACTGACATCAATCACAGTCATTGAGCAAACTGTTCTAGCTTTCAATACAGCACATTCAGTTCACAATATAACTCGACTGGACTGGATGCTGACATCGCTGGCTATTGGTCGCATCTCCCATCACCAATTCCTCTAGTGAAGTCAGTTGTGAGGGAGAATGATGGATGTTTTCTTATCACAGGCTAGATGACTCTGCTCTGTTGTACGTTTGCAATGCTGTAACTATCTTATCCGGAATTTCCGCTCCTCCACTAAAAAAAGAAACACAGTCAGGATGTTGTTACTGTGCTGATCACTCCCTCACGGGAACAAACCATCCAACACACTGTCACTGGGCACAGTTGCTCTGCACATAGACAGGAAGTGTGGACTTCTCTGAATGTTCCTCTCCCTGCTCTAATACAGAAACGTTGGCCCTTCCATTCATAACATATTTCAGTAATTAATTTATGCAAATTGACAAACATCTTAATGCAGTTTTATTTGCTGTAAAACAGTAATTTTTCCTCTCAGCCCAAAAAAAAGTGGAAGTATTCATTAAGACTTAAGAATTAATGAGTCAGGTTTAGCTAGGAGATATGGCGGAATGGGAGCAGTGGCTGAGGAGACCGCATGGGGAGTACAATGATATTCCCCAGTCATCATCACTCTTAACGTCAGATAGAATTGAATATAGTTCACAACAAGGAACGAGCCAACGTTTGTGAGATGCAATGCTGAATGACAATGTGAGCTGAACAGTGTAATAGTAAATGTGATAAAGTAAACTATATTTTATATACACACCATTTAATCATTGGGAACACAGATTGAGTAGGGTCACCGCACCTGAAGCATTGACTTTGATGTCTCTTCACAGATACAGCCAAAACTGATGAGCTTTCCCTCCAAAGTCTGTTTTTGTTTGAGATTGATCATATTGTTCATATCTGGCAGGATGCTTACAATTAAAAGCAGATGCTAATAACAAAATGTACAGTGGTATGGGGACAATACAGGTAAATAATAGTAGAAATATTCGCTCGATCCAAACTGGAAGAGTCAACGGGCTGAGTGTTCACCACCTTTTCTTTAATAATTCTATGTTATGCATTGAAAGCATTTGGAGATTGGGGAGACAAGCTAGTTCAATGAAGGACACAGAGTGTTCCATCAGCAATAATCTATCCCTATTATTTCATGAAGTTCAGCTGCCTCTAAAATGTATTTTCAAACAAAATAGATTTCCAGAGATTTTCATGATGTTCAGAATGTGTTCGTACTTTCTATCTTAAAGAAGAAACATATTTCGTCTGTCATTCAGGTGTGACAGACACACCAACTGTAATAGAAAGAAGAAAGTATCAAATTGTCCAAATATTACCAAGGTCAACATGTTGACCTGTCAAGAAACATGAAATATAGAGAAAATGGAAACATGAAATACAAACAGAAAATGTTGGAGAAATGAAAAAGATGAGGAAGTATCTGCAGAGTGGAACAGAATTAACATATGTAATATGATGTGACACTGTTCTGAAAAGTCATATTCGAATCAAAGGTTAATTTTTTCCATCTCTGCTCATATGTTGCCAGATTTACTGAGTTTCGCTCCAGCTCTTTTGATTGCTTTCTTCTTTCTGAACTGTGACAAAGTGTCTGATCTGAATGATAGCAGCAAAGCTGTTATCTCAGTTGAAACTCGAGTAATTTGTTATGGACATTAAATGAGAAATTACGAAGTTCCTATTTATGACAGGGCTCTAAATATCGATGACGTATTGCATTGTGAGACCTTGCGATGAAAATGTTGAAACAAAACAGAGGTTGCTGTAAATGCTCAGCAGGTCTGGCATTATCTGTGCAAAGAAATCAGAGTTAACGTTTCAGGTCCAGTGCCCCTTCCTCAGAACTGACGGTAACACGGAAAATGTTGGATTATATGCTGAAGAGACTGGATAGCTCTTAATGGAGACTGTTAGTAGCTAACAATAGGGTGTGAGTTATAGAAGGCTATGTGACATCTCGGCCTGGAGTATGGGTAGGGGGCTAGGACATTGGGGAGTTCAGGCCCGAAAATTATTGAACTGGACTATGAGTCTAAAGACTGCAGGGTTAGCACATGGAAAATTAGATGTTCTTCCAGATTGCGCTGAGCTTGCCTGGAACACTGCAGCAAGCCTGACACAGTGATATTGGTCAGGGAACAGAATGGGCGGTTAAACTGGCAGGCAACTGAAAGCTCAGAGTCATTTGCAACGGTCACCCAGTCCACTCTTCATTTCCCCGATGTGGAGGAAATCACATTGTTAGCAGCACATGTAGTAGACCGGATTCTGAGAAATGTTGGTAAGGTGCTGCTTCAACTGGAGGGCAGAGTTGGTCCCTTGGATAGTGATGAAGAGGGACGTAAATCAGAAAGTGTTACATCTCCGGCAGGGGACGTGAAGTGTACCTGTGTTGGGAATTACTAAAAAGTAGACCAGTGTGTCCTGGAGGGAATGATCCCTCTAGAAGATGTACAAGAGGGGAGAGGTGAATATGTGCAGGTGGGGGCATCCCGCTGGAGGTGGGGAAAATCGGGCTGATGATCCTCTGCATGTGAATGCTGCTGTGATAATAGGTAAGGACAAGGGAATCTCGGTTGCTAGAGGGAAGGTGAGGGGTAGGCTTGAAGTGCGGGAGATGGTTCAGACTCTTTTGTGGACCGTGTTGACAACAATGATGGGGAATCACTTGATTGAGGAACAAGGTGGACATTTCAAAGTCTTCCTTGTTGAATTTAGTATCATCCGAAGCAACGTGGTGGAGATGGAGGAACTGGGGGAATGGCATTGAGTCTATGCAGGAAACCGGATGTGAGGACGTATACTCCAGGAAGCTGTGGGAGTCGGTGGGATAATACTGGATAGCAGTGGCTTGTCTATCCCCGGAAATTGAAGCAGAGATGTTGAGGAAAGGAAGGAAGGAGTCATAGATAGACCAGATGAAAGTGATGGAGTGGTTCAAATTCCAAGCGAAATCGGTGAACTTTTCCAATTCAGGACAAGAGAGAGATGCAGCCGCGATGGCATCATCTGTGTTTCGGACAAAGAGTTGTGGATGGGTGCTGAAATAGAACTGGAACAGGGAATGGTCGACGTACCCCAAGTAAAAATCGGCATACCTGTGTGTCCATGCACTTCCTCTGTCTGGCAGGAGCAGGCTGAAATAATGGGTCAGCCCAGACAGTTCTGTTTGTGTATTTTTGCGGGGAGATAGAAGCGAGCACTGCTATCAGAGGACCATCAAATTGGGGGCAGTTAGGGGGGAGGAGTGAGTGGGGCAGGAATCTTCCGATGAAATATGGTCAGTTATCATAGTTGATACAATGGCATGATGCGCCATGGTAGGATCATGGTGCAGGGGGAGATTAGAGGATGTATCTGAAGGGGGCGTGCAACATCTGCAATTTCGAAATCAGTTCACCAGATTAATTGGGACAGGCTGAGTAACGCAGTCAGAGTTGGATATAAGCTCATGGAGTGGAGGCTATTCAGACAGTGACAGGTTGGATTTGGTGAGGGGAGTGCAGAGAAATTAAGGCAACCAATATCATGTGGCGATTTCTCAGGTAAAGGCCTGAGCGAGGGGTCCAGGTGGAGGGAGAGTGTTGCAGCTGGGTAACGGTGTATGTGGGACAGGGAGATGAATGTTGCCGAAAGAAATGGGCACTGATGCGAAGACAGCGGAAGAGCTCAACTTAATGTCATGCCGAAAATTTTTTAAAGTGGGGGCACAGAGAGGTGAAGTTCAGATATTTGCTAAGTACAGAACATTCAGCATCAGAGAGTGGACGTTCAGGAGGGATGGTGAATAAACGACAGGAGGTGGAGTTGGGGGAGGGTATGGAGTCACAGGGCATGATATGGGAGGGGAGGAAGTTTCCAGTGGGTCAAGGGCATCTCCACGTTGTTGAAAATTGTGTGTCCAGTACATCTGGTTAGCACAACGAATAAGCCGGTGAATAAATTAGAATTGTGGATTGGTAAAGCCTTGAGACAATATGATGCGATGCTGCTGCACAGAGAAAATGTTGATCTCAGTGGTACTGATATCGCACGATGAGTCCTCAGAAAGTAACTGATTGAAAATACTTGTGAAGGTAATCTTATTGTAACGTCCTGATTTCACTGGAGTGACACTCAAGCAGCAAGGACTTACTTTTTGTAGACTTTAGACCAATATGAAAACATTATATATCTTGATGTTATTAACAGGACAAATTGATCCATGGTTTATGAATGCACTAGCAAGGGCAGAGTTTATTTGTCATTCCCAATAGCTCTGGCGAAAGTGTCATTGTTCAGTAAGGAAATTATCAGTGCAGAATTTCCTGCGATTCCCATTGACCACAGTTTACTCAGGATCTCTGATGTCACATGAGTCAAATACTACTTTGATGCAATGCAAGTAACTCTGACCTCATCTCAACTGACATTGGAAAATCAGTTAAATGAATAGAGAACAAAAGGATAGTACACGGCCTGCCCACAATGTTTAAGGGAAAACTGATGCATGGCTTTCTGATTCTGAGGGGAGGTTTGTCCTATTTGTGATGAGGCTGTTTGGTTAAATGCGGTGACAGAGAGACAGAAAGACACTCCACTCTGTACCATGAGGAACAAAACCAGCTTGTTCACGGTGTATCCGACAATGACAGAAACTCACTATTGTCTGTTCCTTTTGGACATTAATCATCTCAATTTCATCATTGACTGATGACAAATAGCAGCACAGAAGTCAGCGGCTCCCATCATCCCAGTTTGGAAAGCAAAAAGGGAAAGGGATGGCCAGAGAAAGTGGGAGTAACTGGGGAATTGGAGTAACTTACAGTGGGAGAGGCAGAGGAAAAGTGAGAAGGGAGGTCATCAGTGGAAGAGTGTGTAACAAAAGGCAGATGAAGTTTTAGTGACAGGGAAAAGCTTGTTTTTGAGAAAGTGAGATTGGATGAGAAAACATCACTGTTCAAGAAAATCAGGATCTGGATTCCATTCATAATGTAGAAAGGATTCCTTTTATTTTCTCTTCTATGACTTGATTCTTGTTCAGGTTGGACATGTACTATATATTTCTATTTCTCCATCAAGTGCAGACGACCACCTACGGTGGTGTTTCAATATTTTTGATTTTATTTGCAGTATATATTTGCTTTCAATTCAAGGTGGATATGAGGATATGATTTGATCTTCTGTAGTTTGCCCATAACATAGAATCTAATTGAATATTTATCCTCATCACACTCGCTAATTTAAACACAGTGAATGAGTCCATGTCCACCCTGCACATGAAAAATTTCTTCAGCTCTACCATTTGCACGGAATGTTATAAAAAAACAGTGCCATGCAAAGTGCTAACGTTCCACTTGCAAGGTGCCAAACCCTAGTTTATCCTAAATTATTTACAAGGTTTATAAATAAAACATGCAGAGAGGCAGAGTGGAAAATGTGAAGTCAACTCTGTGTCGAAAATGCTATTTGTGGCTCCCTCGTAAAATTTGTTAACTACATCACTTATAAATTCTCCAAAATAGGAAAAGCAAGTGACTAGAATAGTCAAATCATCCTCTGAATAACATCTGGAGATCAGGAAGAAAATCACATTTTATTTGCGATATTCAGAAATGAGGATTGTGAGAATGTGGAGGTGGGGAGCAGTGGAATGATGACCAATGTTATGGATGGGCTGGGTGGATCATAGTCAGGAGGAAAGTGTTAGGCTACAGGAGGATGGAAGCAGATTAGTCAGATAGTCAGATCAATGGCCTGATGAAATTTAACACCGATAAATTGGGAAGCTGCACGACAAAAGTAACAAGACAAGTGAGTACTCAAAAGTGAGTATGAAGTAGGAGGGCTACATTTGCTCGTTTTTTCTTTGCAGCAGGGAAGGTTGATGAGGGAACCTGGTACAGGTGTACAAGACCATAAGGGGTATGGAGAGGTTGAACAGACAACAGCTGTTTTCCTTAGTCAAAGGATCAAAAACAAAGGGACACACTTTTAAAGTGAAAATCAGGAGATTGAGAGATGATTTATTGAATGGAATATGGAATATGAACTGAGAGGGTGGTATGAATCAGGAATGCGTTGTCTAGGAGGGTGGTTGAGGCAGGTAACCACAAAAACGTTTAATCAGCCTTTGGATGTGCACTTGCTGGCAAATACGTGATCGGACTGCTTTTCATTGCATGATTCTTTGCAGTGGCAGCCAAGAACACTCTGATATATTCTGAAACAATAAGCAATGGCATTTGCTGCTTTGTTCCTTTGATGGTACTCAGTACGTTTATATACTACAAACTAGCATCATCTCATGCAGCTTCAGCACTTACTCAACCAAAGTCAGCCCAGCCATCTCTGGGAACATCCAGTGTAATTCACATGCTGTGTGCAAGCATTGGCCAACAACAGCACTGATATTATTCTGGCAGTTTGCCACCATTATTATAGTCACAGCCATAACTTGAAGACAGCTTTTTCTCCATTATAATAGAGATCTTTAGCAATAAGGATGTTATTTCTCTGAAGCATAATAAATTAATTCCCAGGTATTCACTTTGACAAACAGCAAGTTTTCCTGTTTGTTGCTAGTTGTTTGTCTCAGAATTCACCACCCCAAACTTTTCACACTTTAACATTTTCTTGTGCACTATCTCCCTGATCTCACACACCTCACTCCCTCACATCCCCCATACTGTACATCCTTATTGATGAATCTCTGAAAAACCTGCGCCTCATCTCGATAATTTATTCCAACTCCCAACTCACATTTTGGACTGATTTAATTCCTTCTCTCGACATGGTCGTTAAACTGGCCGTGCCTGATGTCCCATTCACCTCGACCTTCTACTCAGATCCTGATCTGCTGCTTTGGTTCTCACTCTTTTGGTTTATTCAAATCCATATGACTCGCACTAGCAAACCTCCCCACAAGGATGTTGGTGCTCGTCTACTTCTGATACAACCTGCCATTTTTGTACAGGTCCCCACCTGTTTTGGAAGAGATCCCAATGATCCAACAATCTGAAACACTCAACACTGAAGTAGCATGTTAACAACATGTTAAGCTATACTGTCTTCCTCATCCGTCCCTCTTTTCCACCTGGCACGGGGAGCAATCCGGAGATTACAGAGGATTGGTCTCTCTGTTTCTCTCTCCCTCTCTCTCTCTCTCCCTCTCTCTCTCTCGCACCTCCCCCGTCCCCCCACCCACCCACACACACACACATTCAGAAGAGAGACAGACAGACAGACACCACATTTCTTTGCAGAAGAATACAAATAACCCTAAAATAATCGGAATGATAACGGGAATGAAGGGTTTAGTTTAAGGGAGGATGAGAGAAATTGCGCTTCTTCTGAATATCAGTTTGCTCGCTGAGCTGGAGAGTTCATTTTCAGATGGTTCATCACTGTACTAGGGAACATTATCAGTGAGCCTCTGGTGAAGTGCTGGTGTTATGTCCCACTTGCTATTTATTTGTTTAGGTTTCCTTGAGTCAGTGATATAATTTCCAGTATTGGTGATTTTATGTCACATTCTTTTTCTCAGAGAGTGTTAGATTGAATCAAAATCGATGTGTTTGTTGATCGAGTTGATGGAATGCTATGCTTCTAGGAATTAACGTGCGTGTCTCTGTCTGACTTGTCCTAGATGGATGTGCAGACGCAGTCGAAATGGTATAGTTTCTTATCTGTATATAAGGATACTAGTGATAGTGGGTTATGTTTTTTTTCTGGCTCTTTGTTGTTCATGTATCCAGGTGCCTAGTTTTCTGCCTGTTTGTCCGATGTAGTGTTTGTTACATTTCTTGCAAGGCTTATTCTTCCTGGAGCAGAACAAACAAATATGTGAACTTATTGCAGTGCTTTAAAGTATAAAAAGATGTAAAACAGGAGTACTCAGTTTCCGTTAGTTGGCGTTACAGCATCAAGGAGTTCTAATTTTAAGATTATCAGCAAAAGAGCCAGGAGTGAGAGAATTGTTAGGATTCGGAATGGACTGCCTGGGAGAGTTGTGGATAAGCCAGACCTCTGTGGTGGGCAAGTTGTTGGAGGGAATCCTGAGTGACAGGATGTACATGTATTTGGAAAGACAAGGACTGATGCGGGATAGTCAACTTGGCTTTGAGCGTGGGAGATCATATCTCACGGACATGATTGAGTTTTTTGCAGAAGTAACAAAGAAGACTGATGAGGGCAGAACAGTAGAGGTGATCTATATAGACTTCATAAGACGTTCGACAAGGATCCCCGTGGTAGACTGATTAGCAAGATTGTATTTTTTGGAATAAAGGGAGACGTAGCCATTTGGATACAGAACTGGCTAAAAGGTAGAAGACAGTGGGTGGTGGTGGAGGGTTGTTTTTCAGAATGGAGAACGCTGACCAGTGAAGAGCCACAAGGATCGATGCTGGGCCATCTACTTTTTGACATTTACATAAGTGATTTGGATGCGAGCTTACAAGGTACAGAGAGTTTGCAGGTGACACCAAAATTGGAGGTGGAGTGGACAGCGAAGAGGGTGACCTCAGATTACAACAGGATCTGGGCCAGATGGGTCAATGGGCTGTGAGGTGGAAGATGGAGTTTAATTCAGATAAATGCGAGGTGATGCATTTTGGGAAAGCAAATCTTAGCAGGAATTATACACTTAATGGTAAGGTCCTAGGGAGTGTTGCTGAACAAACAGACCTTGCAGTGGAGGTTCATAGCTCCTTGAAAGTGGAATCGCAGGTAAATAGGATAGTGAAGAAGGCATTTGGTATGCTTTTCTTTATTGGTCAGAGTATAGAGTACAGGAGTTGGGAGGTCATGTTGCAGCTGTACAGAATATTGGTGAGGTCACTCTTAGAACATTGCGTGCTATTCTGGTCTCCTTCTTATCAGAAAGATGTTGTGAAACTTGAAAGGGTTCACAAAAGAATTACAAGGATATTGCCAGGGTTGGAGCATCTGAGCTACAGGGAGAGGCTGAAGAGGCTGGGGCTGTTTTCTCTGGACCGTCGGAGACTGAGGGGTTACCTTATAGCGATTTACAAAATTATGATGGGCATGGATAGGATAAATAGATAAAATATTTTCCCTGGGGTCAGGGAGCCCAGAACTAGGGGTCATAGTTTTAGGGTGAGTGGGGAAACATAAAAAAGAGACCTAAGGGACAACGTTTTCACACAAATGGTGGTACGTGAATGGAATGAGCTGCCAGAAGATGTGGTGGAGGCTGGTACAATTGCAATATTTAAGAGGCATTTGGATGGGTATATGAATTGAACGGGTTTGGATGGATGTGGACCAGTTGCTGGCAGGTGGGACGAGATTGGGTTGGGATAACTTGTCGGCATGGACAGGTTGGACCAAAGGGTCTGTTTCCATGCTGTACATCTCTATGACTCTAACTGGGTATGTAGTTGGAAATGTGAATTTAACAGGCTGCAGATATCGGGCTGGCAAATGAGAGGGGCTTGGGAGACACTCCTGGAGCTGATGCACACACAGTGGCCAATGGCCTCCTCCTATACTTAAGTTTTGCACTCTATCATGTGTCTGATGTGAATAAAAGTCAGTCTCCGATTATTTCCCATTGTAAATGCTCGCGAATATCTGATTATTTAGTGCAGCATAAGTATTGCAATGCCAGCATCATTATATATTGGTCAGAACATGAATATTTTAAATGTTCAAAGTTTGTGAGACGATTTGCAGCTCGGCTGCTCATTGTTGTGGTTCTATTCGCTGAGCTGGGAATTTGTGTTGCAGACGTTTCGTCCCCTGTCTAGGTGACATCCTCAGTGCTTGGGAGCTTCCTGTGAAGCGCTTCTGTGATGTTTCCTCCGGCATTTATAGTGGTTTGTCTCTGCCACTTCCCGTTGTCAGTTCCAGCTATCCGTTGCAATGATCAGAATATTGGGTCCAGGTCAATGTGCTTATTGATTGAATCTGTGGATGAGTGCCATGCGTCTCGGAATTCCCTGGCTGTTCTCTGTTTGGCTTGTCTTATAATAGTAGTGTTGTCCCAGTCGAACTCATGTTGTTTTTTTATCTACGTGTGTGGCTAATAAGGATAGCTGGTCGTGCCGTTTTGTGGCTAGTTGGCGTTTATGGATGCAGATCGCTAGCTGTCGTCCTGTTTGTATTGTCTCCCTCTAAAACTAAATGCGGAGTGGTCTATTGACGTGCTGTTAGTTGCAGAGTAGGTAGTAATACTTTGGTTCCAGAGGCTTCAATGAGAAGCAGCTCAGCAAAAGTTGCAGGTAAGCTCAAGTAAAGTATTTTTAATGCTAGTCTGCCAGCAGTTGAGATGACAGTTGGGGTATTTGCATGTTCCTCCTCCGGGATGTGGGAGCTCAGGGAGATTTCCACTGTCCCTGATGACTACACATGTGGGCAGTGCAACCAGCTGCAGCTCCTGGGAGACCGTGGTCAGGAGCTGCACCTGGCTGTTCTCCGGGTCATCCATGATACTGAGAACTTCATAGATAAGAGCTTTACTGAGGTGGTAACGCCCATGTCCCTCCTTAGCCATGTTTCTGTAAAGACTATAATATCCAATTCCCATGTAAAGATCCACGCCCTGAGTTTATATGCATTACCTGTCAGCCCTGTTGCATTTAAATTAACGGAATTTAATCCAACAGGCGTTCCTTGCTTACAGTAATGTTCCAGGCAGAGAGTAGTTGAGCGACCACCAGGAATGGCAAAGGGAATAGGCAGAGAGAGCAGGAATCCCCTGTAGCCATTCTTCTCGAAAACAAGTAATACCATTTTGGTTACTGATTGTGTGTTTTGGGAGATGGGGGATGAGTGTCAGGCAATGACCGTTCAGGGGAAAGCAGCAGTAGCCAGATTGGTTCCACTGCGACTGGCTCTGGGGAGCAGCAGGATAGGATAAAGATAAACAGCGTCTTAGAGATAGGAGATTCGATTGTTTTAGAGACACATACGGGAACCCAGGATGGGGTGTTACCTCTCAGGTGTCAGGGTCCAGCATGTCTCTGAGTGGCTGCTGCAATTTCTCAGGGAGCAGAGGTGTTTGAGCTGCTTGAAGTAATTATGCACGTTGATACAAATGACACAGGTAGACATAGGAATGTGGTCCTTCAGAGTGATTACTGAGAGCTAGGAGAAAAGTTAAAATTTAGGTCAGGACAGGTGAGTGAGGTGACAGTAGGTGTGCACTTTGGGACCAGTGACCAGAGCCTTGACAGTGATAATCTCCTGATTACTTCCAGTGTCATGAGTTAGTGAAGTTAAGAATAGGAGGATATGGCTGATAAATATGTGACTAAAGAATTGGTGCAGGGGGAGGGATTCATATTTTTAGATAATTAGTAGCATTTCTGTGAAAGTTTTGACCTGTTCAACGGGGACTGGTGGCACATGCACTGGAGGGGGCAGGGGGAACCAATATCTTCGCAGCCAGTTTTGCTCGTGCTCCAAGGGAGTGTTTAAAAGAGATTGGCAGCAGGTGGTATCCTCAAGAGCTGGGCAGCAAATGTGAGGTTGGAAGGCGATACAGTATTCAGAATAGTACGTTGAAGAGATACATCAGGCAGGAATACGATAGGGAGCAAGGAATGCCTATGGATTAAATTGCACTTATTTCAATGCAAAAGGACTAAAAGTTAAGGCCGATGAATTTAGGGTGTGGATCGGTAATCGGCGCTGGATAGAGTAGCTATTACAGAAACATGGCTGAGGGATGGATAGGACTGACAGCTTAATGTATCAGGGTAAAGTGTATTAGGAGGCACAGAGATGGTGGAAAGAGGGGAGGGGCTTGTACTTCTGATTGAGAGGAGTACCACAGCAGTGATCAGAGATAAAATAACTGGTGAATCATCCAGTGAGGCTTTGTGGGTGGAACTAAGAAAAAAGAAGGGGATGGTGACATTAATGGGGTTGTACTATAGGCCCCCAAACAGTCAACAGGAATTACAGGTTCAAAAATATGCACAGACATTGGGAAGACGTGCGGAAACATTCGGGTTGTCATAATAGGGGTTTTAGTTTTTTTATAACACAGACTAGAACTGCCAGAGCACTAAGCCATTCGATGGGATGTAATCAAGTATGTGCGTCAGGAATCTTTCCTCAAACAGTATATAGAGGGTCCTAATCGGGAAGGGGCAAAATTTGACCTAAAAATAGCTCAGGACAGGTGAGTGAGGTGACAGTAGGTGTGCACTTTGGGACCAGTGACCATAGTTCTATTAATTTTAAAATAGTTATGGAGAGGGGAAAATAATTGGTTCACAGATTCACGTTCTAAATTGGAACAAGGTTAATTTTGATGGACTTAGACAGGACTTTGCAGGGGTTGATTAGGGTAGCCTGTTTGCAAGCAAAGGGAGCTCCTGCAAGTGGGAGTTTAAGATCTATGTGTTCCTGTGGGGGTGACAGGAAAGTTGACAGGAATGAGGAACCTTGAATTACAAGAAATGTTTAAGTTTTGACAAAACAAAATGTGGAGACGTGGATCAGGTAGAGGCAGCTGTAATCAAGAAAATCCCTGGAGGTGTGCAGGGGATGCAGTAGTTTCCTGAAGAAGGAAATCAGGAGGGCGAATAGGGGGTATGAGGTAACCTTGCCTGAGAAGATCAGGGTGAATCCAAAGAGGCTCTTTAAGTATATTAAAGGAAAAACATTAACTGGAGAGAGAATAGGACCTCTCAAAGACCAAAGTGGACATGTATGTGTAGTACCATGAGAGATAGGCATTGTCTTCACCAAATATTTCTCCAATATATTTACAGCGGGGATACTTGGGAATTTGGGGAAATTGTTGGTGATGTCTTGGGGACAGTCCATATCACAGTAGAGGAGGTACTGGATGTACTAGAATCTTTGAAGTTGGAGAAATCTCATGGGCCTTATCAGATATATTCAAGAACACTGAAAGGGGCTAGAGAAGAATTTGCGGGGGCCTTGGCTGATAATTTTGATCATCAGTTACCACAGGTGAGATCCCAGTAGACTGAAAGATAGCAAATGTTGTGTCCTTATTCAAGAAAGACTGAAAAATAAAGCCTGGGAAATACACACCAGTAAGCTGAACATCTGTGGTAGGTAAATGACTTGAGAAATTCTGAGGGATAAAATGTGCATGCATTCGGAAAACAGAGTTTGATTAGAAATAGTAGGCAACGCGTTTTGAGTGGAAGTTCATGCCTGACGAATTTCCTAAAAGTCTTTGCTGACGTGATCAGGAAGGTCGAGTAGGGCAGGCCAGTAAACGTCCAAACGTGTGGTGCTGGAAAAGCACAGCAGGTAAGGCAGAATTCGACGGGCAGAAGAATCGACATTTCCGGCATAATTCCATCATAAAGAATGTACAAAACATCGATACTCCTGCCTGACCTGCTGGGCTTTTCCAGTGCCACACTTTTCGACTTTGATCTCCAGCATCTGCCGTCATTGGAGAAAATGTATTCCAGTTATACCAGAACTAGTTGAAGCTTTTCAGCCCCTGCAGCATGTTATACAGTTACAGGAGGAGACCAATCAGACCCTTGAGTCGATAGAACTGGACCCAGTTTAGATCATGCTGCAACAGTATGTGACTATTCAGCTACTTGAAGTCAGTTATACAGGAAATGGAAGAGGCAACAAAGTGACGGGACTATGGGGTATGCTGGAATAACACCAGGCTATATAGCCCCTCAAGCCTGCCCTTCCCTCCAGTAAGGTCAGGGCTGATCTCCCTCGACCGCAATTTCTCTTTCATGTCCAATTCTTTGTAGCCCTCAACTCCCTGATGGGTCAAAATACATTAACATCTCCCTGTGCTCCAAATCATTTCAGAGGTGTAGCTGTGTGGGATAGCGAAGCCCCAACAGTTGCTCCCCTCTGAGCGAAAGAAACAGTCCCCACACATATACCTCGGACTATTGACATGAGCAAACGTTACAGACATAGCGTCCATCTGTCAGCTGGATTCATTCCTACCATTGAGAAACTCGGTGGTGTCCTTTACCCGTGTTCTCCACCTCACCATGCCGCCTCCTCCTACTCCCCCACCTCGCCTCTTTATCTGTATAAGCACCCCTAGTCCTGAAGAAAGGTTATAGAAGAAGAAGAAGAAGAAGAAGAAAGGTGTGGCCTTCTCCTGATGCTGCCTAGTTTGTTGTGTTCTTTCAGCCTCCTGCATTCCAACATCTGCATTTTTAACCAAAATATCTTCTTGTGTAATAGGTCAGGGAGAGTGAATGAGCTGTGCCTCTTCTTATCCAATAGCTGCGATGGGCTGAATGGCGTTCTCATGTTTCCAAGAAACCAGCTTTAGATGCCGAATGAGCTCCTCGTTTTCAGTCCTGTGGAAATGTTCAGGTTCCAGTAGTAGTGTTACATGTGAACAGCACGAGCTTGAATGTTGTGGAGGTTTTGATGTTTTATGCGATCTTTTCTGAGCATCCTCACTTCTGATCGAACTATTGAGGGTCAGACTTTGCTGAGGCAGCTGAAGGTGTTTGTGCCGAGGAAGCTATCTGGAAGATCGCCCAAAGAAATATCCTGGGACTGAGAGGATTGTTTTCCATCAGCCACATTATGTTCTGAATGGCCCAACCAGTGGGAGTTTACAACTGATTCCCAAAAGGTTCAATTTTCTTCAGTCTCCTTGACACCTTGTTCAATTATGGGGTAAAAACAAAGTCTGCAGATGCTGGAAACCAGAGTCGAGATTAGAGTGGTGCTGGAAAAGCACGGAAGGTAAGGCAGCATCCGAGGAGCAGGAATATAGACATTTCAGGCAAAGGCCCTTCATCAGGAACAGAGGCAGGGTCCCTGCAGAGTGCAGAGATAAATGAGGGGGGTGGAGGTGGGATGAAAGTAAAATACAGTACAATAGGGAAATGGGGGTGAGGATGGAAGTGATAGGTCAGGGAGGAGAGTGGGACAAGGTAGTAAAGAGTCCAATGGGTGAATGGGGGTGGGGATGAAGGTGTTAGGTCAGAGGAGAGGGTGGAGTGAGTAGGTGGAAAGATGGATAGGCAGGTAGGACAGGTCATGGGAACAGTAATGAGCTGGAAGGTTGTCACTGGTTTGAGGTAGGAGAAAGGGGAAATGCAGAAACTAGTGAAGTTCAAATTGAAGCCCTGGGGTTGAAGTGTTCTGAGGCAGAAGATGAGGCGTTCTTCCTCCAGGCATCTGGTGGTGAGGGAGGGACGGTGGAGGACGCCCAGGACCTGCATGTCCTCGGAAGAGTAGGAGGGGGAGTTGAAATGTTAGGCCATAGGACAGTGTGGTTGATTGGTGCGGGTGTCCCGGAGATGTTCCCTAAAGCGCTCTGCTAGGAGGCGTCCAGTCTCCCCATTGTAGAGGGGACCGCTTCGGGAGCAACGGATGCAAGAAATGATAGACGTGGATGTGCAGATAAAACTTTGATGGATATGAAAGGTTCCTTTAGGGCCTTGGATGGAGATGAGAGAGGAGGTATGGGCGCAGTTGGCTGGGGAGAGTGCCAGGAAGGACAGTGGATTGTTGGGGGATGTAGACCTGACCAGGTAGTCACGGAGGGAACGGTCTTTGCGGAAAGTGGAAATGGCTAAGGAGGGAAATATATCCCCGGTGGTGGGGTCCGTTTAGAGATGGTGGAAATGTCGCCGGAATATTTGGTGTATGTGAAGGTTGGTAGGGTGGAAGGTGAGCACCAGGGGGGTTCGGTCCTTGGTCAGAGGGATGGAGTTTGAGGGTGGAGGTGTGGAATGTGGATGAGATGTGAATGAGGGCATCTTTAACAACGTGGGAAAGAAAATTGCGGTTTCTAATGAAGGAGGCCATCTGGTGTGTTCTGTGGTGGAACTGGTCCTCCTGGTGGCAGATATGGCGGAGGTAGAGGAATTCGGAATCCGAGACTGAAGTTTTGAAGCAGGTGGGGCTATGGGACTCGGTTGGTTTGGGAAATGTAGTCCTGTGGAAATATTCAGGTAGCTATGGGATTCGTTAAAAATGTCATTGTCAAGTCAGTCATCATTAATGGAGATGGAGGGTTCCAGGAAGGGGAGGGAGGTGTCAGAGATGGTCACGGTAAATTAAAGGTCTGTGTGGAATGCGTTGTTTAAGTTGATGAATTGCTCAACTTCCTCGTAAGAGCACGAGGTGGCACCAATGCAGTCATCAATGTAGTGGAGGAAGAGGTGGGGAGTGGTGCCGGTGTACTTACGGAAGATGGACTGTACTACGTAGCTAACAAAGAGACAGACATAGGTGGGGCCCATATGGGTGCCCATTGTTACCCCTTTGGTCTGGAGGAGGTGGGAGGATTCGAAGGAGAAATTGTTAAGGGTGATGACCAGTTCAGCCAGACGAATGAGAGTGTCGGTGGAAGGGTAGTGTTGGGGACGTCGGGAGAGGAAAGAACGGACGGCTTGGAGGCCTTGGTCATGGCGGATGGAGGTGTACAGTGATTGGATATCCATGGTGAAGATGAGGCGTTGGGGGCCGTGGAAATGGAAGTCTGGGAGGAGGTGGAGGGCGTGAGTGGTGTCTCGAACATATGTGGGGAGTGTCTGGACTAGGGAGGATAGAAAAGAATCGAAGTCGGTAGAGATGAGTTCAGTGGGGCAGGAGCATGATGAGAGAACGGGTTGGCCTGGGTGATCAGGCTTGTGGATCTTGGGAAGGAGGTAGAATCGGGCAGTGCGAGGTTCCCCGACTATTAGTTTGGAAGCTGTAGGTGGTAGATCCCGTCCTGAGGTGATGAGGTTCTGTATGGTCTGGGAGATGATGGTTTGTTTTTGGGGGGTTCGGGAATGGTCGAGGGGGAGATAGGAGGAGGTGTCTTCAATTTAGCGCCTTGCGTCAGCAATGTAAAGGTCAGTGCGCCAAACTACCACTGCACCCCCTTTATCTGCTGGCTTGATGGTGAGTTTTGGATTGGAGCAGGGGGAGTGGGGGGCTGTGCGTTGTGAGGGTGAGAGGTTAGAGTGGGGGAAGGGGTAGACAGGTTGAGATGGATAATGTCTTGGCAGCAGTTGGATATGAAGATATCGAGGGCCGGTAATAGGCCAGCACGCGGTGTCCAGGTTGATGGAGTGTGAAATAGGAGTATGTCATCGATGCTACAAAACGACAAACCAACGAAGTAGAGACTGCAAAGACAGACTGCTCCATTTTGTTCCTCCTAGCTCCCTTGATAATGGATCACATGCGTTACATTAACGTGGTTTCCTGATGGTAAGGAGACACACCGGATGGTTTGTGCGATGACTCAAGGAGGCATCTTCCATCTCTGAGAAGACAGACTAATCTTCTGCACGAATGTCACAAGTTTTTGAGAATGGCCAACCCTATCAGTGTGTGGCTGCTGACAGATTTGTGAACAACATGATGCTCATTGCAGGGTCTCATTCCAACTATACATTCAGACGGTGAGTGTTTGGTCAGAGCATGGAGCTCTCACTCAACCAACATGGGAGCTCGACACAGATATGTAAACTATCATAGAGTAATCGAGTTCAACAGGTCCTTTAGCTCAAACTGGCCCATTCCAACTAAAATATTCATCCACGCTAACTCCATTCTCTGCATTTGGCCCATATCATTCTAAACGTTTCCGATCATAAATTTGTCCAAATGTGAAAATATGTATTGCAGGAAACACGTTATATTTCACGATATCAATGTTTTGTTTTGGGAGTAATGAATGTTGGTTAATACCACTCAAGTTTTATTGCAATCACATTTTATTCCTTTGTCGCATTACAAGTTAAACACTCATTTCCTTCACAATCTCTCTATGGTTTCCATCACCGCATAGATTCGTCTCGTGCAACACCTTTACACTGTCTCATTGTGGCAAGAAGATCATTCCTTAAAAAGGAGGGAAAATCTATTCACTTTGCCCCAAATACTGTCTCAATATCACTCTACAACTTCAATAAAGTGTCTTCACTCTAATACTTCCATCAATTTATCAAAGAAGGAGAGCACACATGTACTGTGCTGATTCCGTACTGCTCCATATGATTTCTGTCAGTGGCTCATAACCAAGGACATCCAGCTCCTTTTCACTTAGAGCACTTGCCATTATCTCGCCTTCTCAAAAATACAAAATAAGAAGGATGGTATGTTTCATTGCCTTGCAAAACGCTATGCTTTAAGCACAACCATGCCGACCGCACAACACTATTGCCATGGAGATGGGTGAAGATGTGAGGAGGTGATGGCCTAGCTGTGTTATATCTGGAATATTAACCCAGGGACACAGGTGATGACCCAGACCCCGGATTTGAATCTCTCCACGGCACATGTTGGAATTTGAATTCTATAAAATATCAGGAATTGAGAATCAAATGAACCAATGAAACCACTCTGTTTGTCCATCTGCACACTCATGCCCTTCAGGGACGAAAATCTACCACCTTCACCTGGTTGGTCTTACATGTGACTCCAGATCCACAGCACTGTTGTTAACACACAATTGCAATTTGAAATGGCCAAGCCAGCCACTCTGTTAGATCAATGTCTACAAAGAAATAAAACCGAGCGGATCTCAGTACTGACTACTTACAGCCCATGGACTGCAGTGCATCAGGAAGGCAGCTCCCAAATACCTTCTCAGGACAATGAGAAAAGTAAATTAATTATTGGCCCAGCATCCTATTAATGAATAAAGGAAGATAATCACACTCACGGAAGAGAGACAAAGGGACATAACTCAAGTCAAACCGGGACTTTGATGTACACCTTACACAGGCATGAATTTCAATAATATGGGAACAGGAGAAAAATAAATAAGATAAATCTGGATTTTTATTTCCATTCCAGCTGATCATCAACAATCCCTTTGTTTGTTTCTTCCTCTCTATCTCTCTCTTTCACTGTCTATTCAACTCCCTCCTTCTCCCCTTCACACAGACATCCCTGTCACCAACTTCAGTCACACTATTTCCCAGTTGCGTTCAGTTTTGATGTATGGTATTTGGACTCGAAATGTCACTTCTATATTTCTCTCGACCTGAGGCTGTCAAATCTCTTCGGTTTCTCTGGCACTTCCTCGTTCTTTTTGTTTCTGATCTCTAGCATCATTCTTTGTTTTTTTTTTCAACCTTTCATGTTCTTATTACATGGGATGTCTGCATCACTGGCAAGGGTAACACTTGTTGACCTCACTAAATGCCTTTTACTGTGAGGCCATTCCTAAAGGCAGTTGGTCTGACGTCAGTCTTAATCCAGACCAGATAGAAATGCTGGATATCTTTAACAAAGGACAATTGTAAAATAGATAAACTTATTGACAAAGTACTGGTGGGATTATATTAGTAAAATTCGCTTTTATTTCCTGTTCCTGTCATTTGAATTTAAGTTCTGTCATTCTCTGAAACAGGATTTGAAACAGTGTCTTGAGTGTAGTACCCTGGGCCACTGAATTACGTGAACAGCGATATTACTATTCTGATACAGTGTCCCTGTCATGAATTTTCTTTACAGACAAGAACAAGATTGTGATGGAAACATTTTGTAACGGGAAGAGTGATTAAAAGAGAACTGGAACCATAAAGTCTGAATTTCACCAACGTATAGATAATTGTTTATTTAGCACCCACACTGACATCAAGATGGGTCTGGCGATATCATGGAGCTGGTCGTAGGTAGCTTTGGTGATGGAGAGAATACCAAGACATAAATCAATTCATGGCAAATAGGTACTTCGGGATTGTGAACAGTCTTGTTCTCAGATGTTTGTGAGGGCGGGGATGTGCGTGGTTCTGAAATTTGTGGGGAATGAATGGATTTGCATTTGAAACTGAAGACAAAAGGTTCGATATCTACTAAATATTGATAACAGAAATATCTCTGAAGTTCGCAATGGCTCGTGGGAATAATAAATTGATAGAGATGGGGTGACGTACCAGGAACGCCAACAATAGCGAGCATGGGATAGTAACCAGCCTGAATAATCAGCAGTACACCTAATATCCGATCTGGTAATATGTGCCAATACCAGAAAACAAGGATAAGACCCCAGGATAAACTCCTGTCCATTGTTCCAGCATTCCATTCTATTTTTCTTAGATTCTGAACTGCTGGTGCGACATTCCAGTCTACTGTTCTCAGATTCTGATCCATTGTTGGAACACTCCAGTCTGTTGTTCTCAGATGATGATCCATTGTTGGAACATTCCACTCTATGGTTCTCAGATTCTGATCTCTCCTCTCCCTGTCTCTGCTACAGCTGATCCCTGTTAGTGTTAGCGGTGATGCATCCGCAGCTATAATGGGATAAAGCATTGCTAGAAGCCATTTACATATTGAAGAGGAAAGCCTTCCAGTGATATAATTAGGATCCATGGAGACTGACATCAATCACAGTCACAGGACAGACAGATCCAATTACCTCCTTTCAGTATGCTAGCTTCACTTCAAAATAACAATTGGATTTAATTGAATGTTGACATCGCTGGATAATGGTGGATAATCCCATCTGCGATTACTGTCATGAAGTTAGTTATGAGGGAAAATGATGGATGCTTTCTTGTCGCAGGCTCGATGCTTCTGCGGTGTTGTCCATTTGCAATACTGTAACTGCCTGAACGCTCCACCATGACAACTCAAAATAAACGCAATCTAGATATTGTTAACATGCTGATTTCGTCTCGACTAGAACGGGTGCCTAGCAACAGATTTTCAGTGGGCATATTTGCCCTGAACATGCACAGGAAGTGTGGATCGGCCTGGACATTCTTCTCGTTGCTCTAATAAGAAAATGTTGAATCTTCAACACACAATACGATTAAGCACTGTTTTGCGTAAACTCACGAACACCTTAATACACTTTATTGACTTCAAAGCAGTAAGATTTACATTTTTGGAATTCAGTCCAAAGCCAAATGTGGAATGTTTGTCCCAAAACCAATCCTTGATTTCTTTAAAGAGGCTCTAAATGACTCAAGATACTCATAACTCAGAATTTCGCAAGGTTTGTTGGTGCACTTTTGTTTATACCTAACAGATAATGCCTCATGCAGAAGCCTTTCATGTCTTTAAAAAGAATCCTGTATAATCAAGAGGACGTGGCCAGCTCCCTAGCTGGACAGGTTGAATCAGTTCTGGGGTTAGCTGAGTCAGGGTCACTGGACGCTCTCTGCCTTCTTCTGCGCTTCTGACCTTGTAACCTGTCAGCCATTTGGCAGTTTTATATTTGGTGCTGCCGGGTTTGTTCATTGGGATTGTTGCAAGTATTCTGGAAAAGCATCATTAAGTCAGAATAGCCTGCTGGTTTCAGATACGATACGTTATTCAGGTATTCTATTTTCGGTTCCTTATGTTTCATTTGGTAAATTGGTAAATAAATGTTATGTATTTAAAACTCGGCAGTCTTACCAGCTAATTCACTCTGGGAATAACAGCTACACACTAACCTTCAACAAGCAGCAAAGTCATGGTCTGGGCTACCTGCTTAAAATGTTTTGAGGGGTTGGGTTTGGCCCATAAAAGACTGGGGGCTCTTTGCAGTATTTAGATAGCGAGTGGCAGGTTTTAGTGTCTCCTATTTCGTGTGTTGATTGGCGAATAAACAGACCTTCAGATGGCGATGGTTCTTGCAGGAACCAAGCTTGTTTTGGCGGTGGAAAAAATGAGCTTGGGGGTTTTACAAAATGCACATCAGTCCAAGCAGCGAGAATTAGTAGTCGAAGGGAATTGAAGCTACCTCCTAATGTGAGGAAAGATGAGATGATTGCAGCAGTAGCTCAGCATTCCAATTTGCTGGAAACTCCGTCATTATCTGTAGAGATGACTAAACTTCAATTGCAATTGAAACAGCTTGAGTTAGAAGCAGAAATGAATCAGTTTGAGCTACGACTAACATTAGAAGAGGAAGAAAGAGAACGAATAGGTTTAGCGGAGGAAAGAGAAACAAAATAACATAGCTTTCGCAGGAGAAAAAGGAAAAGGGAGAGCATTTGAGCTTCAGAGATTGAAACTTAGAGAAAATGGCTAATCATTTTCGGTGGCCAGTGACGATGTGGGTTTTGTTGACCCAAACAAAACTTGTAGGTAGAGCTAGTGAGGTATTCACAACACTATCAGAGGAGGGATCCGGGGTGAATGAGGAGGGGACATGTGCATATGAGCTTGTGCCAGAAGCCGACAGACAATATTTCAGGAATCTAAGAAGGGATCCTGGTCAAATTCATGTTGAGTTTGAAAGGATCAAACAAAGTAATTTTGATAGACGGATAAGAGCTTTAAAAAGAGAGCAAACCTACGATGCTCTTCGAGAAACAATTAGATTGGAGGAGTTCAAAAATTCACGATGTGACATAGTGCAAACTCATTTGGAAGACTGGCCGCTGAAGTTGCTACTGATTATGATTAGTGATGAATGATTATAAAACTTGTTTTGGCTTCCAGAATCAATTTCCTTCAATGATGGATAGAAACTGAGGCAAAGAGAAATCCTCACGTAGAAAGGGAAAGGTAGATCTCGGTGAAGATCGAAATGATAACTTTCCACAGTATAAAAATGAAATACTTGAAGGAGACAAAGAAGTTAACAAGGTATGGTGTTTTCATTGCAAAAAATTAGGACACATGAAATCACTGTAATGGTGGGTTCAAGGAAGAAAACAGACGCAGGAAAACGGAATAAGCCTGTGAGTTTTGTAGGAGTGGTAACAGAAAACACAGTGGAAGATAGAAACCTGCATCAGAGTGTACAAACTGATCAGAGGTTTGTTAAGGAGGAAGTGACAGATCTGCTCAGAAAAATATACCCGCAAAGTGAAAGTTTATTCACATAGGGCAGGTAAAGAGGATGCAATATTAAGGGACACCGTATCCTCTCAGTCCATGCTTCTGAAAGATGAGGAGATATGTACTCCAGAAGAACTATTTCCAGAAAATGTACTGCTAAAGGGAATTCATCTTGAGACAAAAAGTGCAACATTTTGTAAAGCGATGATATCATATTCAGAAAAATGTGGAGCAATTGTGGGAGGGGTATTGGACAAACTCTCAGCTCCAGGAATGTAATTTATCCTTGCAGAAAATACAGCTGATTCACCAGTAGGAATCCTGCCTACTCTGGTTGAAGAGCCAGTGGAGACGCAGGCAACTGAAGCATTGCCGGAGTCTAATCCTGGAAGCTTTCCAGATTGTGGGGTAACAAGTTCCCAGTGTCACAGCTTGAAACATGAAACATCAAAAATGTAAAGATAAGGAAGCTTAACTGGCATTAACGGAGAATTTGTTCCATCAGAGAGTTGATACAAAACAGGAGCATGTCGGGTATCATGCATGTATTTTGAGTTCAGCTAAACTAATTGAGACACAGCAGAAAGATAAAAGATTAAACCAGTTGCATCAAAAAGCATATACGTTAGGAAATTTGAATGTATCCCAGAGTGTCATTACCTAAAATGATGTCCAGATAAGGAAATGGAGACAATCACATCGTCAAAGAGTTGAGAAATGGGAAGAGATTCATCAAATCATTTTGCCAATGGTGTAGAGAAAGGAGGTGATGCGAAAAGTGCATGAGCTACCAACCAGAAGACATTTAGGAGTGACAAAAACACAGGGTGAAATACAGAGACATTTTACTGGCCTGGACTGCAACAGGATGTAGTAGAATTTTATCAGACGTGTCACACAAGTCGGGTAATTGGAAAAACACAGGCGATAATAAAACCTGCACCTTTCTTTACTATTCTGGCATTTGAGGCACTTTTACATGAGTCCTAATTGTTGGGTTGGGCCCCGAACACACAAAAAAGTGGGCACTAGTATTTGTAAATAATAATGGATGCATACACACGATTTCCAGAGGCAACGCCAAGATGCAATATCACAGCTAAAATAATTGCAGAGGAATTACTCCTTTTTAAAATAGATAAGGACCACCAATAGAGCTAAAGTGAGATTTAGGGTTCAAAGAACAGATATAAATTATTCACGATAATGTCTTCGGGATAAAGCAATTCAAATCTACTGCGTACCATCCAAAATTACAGGGAGCACGATAAAGGTAACATTAAACATTATAGACCATGTTGAGGGTTTATAATCAGGATTATCCAGTTGATTCGGTTAAGGAAGTTCCATTTGCGCTTTTTGTGATCAGGGATGCACCAAATTAATAGAGCAAATTCAATTCATTTGAATTAGTGTTTGAGCCATTAAAATTGATTAAGTAGAAAGTAGTAAATCAGAATTGAAAGGTCACACTTTTGGACTATGTCTCTATTTTTTTGGGAACGATTAATAGCGCTGGGGAATTGGCTGGACAGGATTTAAAAGTATTGCAGCATGCATTAAAACAGGAAGCGGGCAGGAAATTTAAAACTTGCAATTTTGCTATCGGGGCTAAGTTATTACTGTTGCTTACAGTGTTAGGTGAACCTTCAAAAGCAAGGTTTAGTGGACCTTGTAAAATAAAAAGGAGATTGAGTGGGGGTAATTACTTGATAAGGACTCCAGACAATAAGCCATCTCGTAGTGTATGTCATGTGAATATGCTCAAAAGGTATTTTGACAGGGAAACAAGGAAAGCAAGGGGAGAAGGTGTTAATGATTATGGCGTTCCTTAAATAAACTGGACAATGAGGTAGTTGTCTAAAATTTGGATAAATTATTGAGTTACTTTTCTGAGAAAAATTGTAATGACTAGAAAGAGTTATTACTATTACATGGGAAGATAAGCAGAAATTAACTTGGAAGTACTCACCCAATTGTGCAGAATGTAACTATAGGTGATGCTGTTATGAGTAAGCAACATCCTTACGGGCATAATCCTCTAAAGTTGGCACAAGTTCAGAAGAAGATTGAATGCATGCTCTAAGATGACATAATCAACGTGCGTTACAGTGACTGGAACTCACCCATAGTCATGGTGCCAAAGCCAATAGGAACCCAATGGTTATGTGTGGACTATTGTAAAGTCAATGCAGTTAAAGGATTAATCTATGCCCAGTTCCGCAATTGGAAGACTGTGTTGAAAATGTGGGACAAGCATTTGGCATGAAAAACGTGCCAGCCACATTTCAGGGACTAACCAATAAATTACCAGATTACCCAATGTGTGATGTGCATTGATGACCTGGTGAATTTTAATCAGTCATGGAAGGAACATTTACAGCATTTATTGGATTTGATTATTTGGCTTCGGAAGGCAGGCTTGGTGGTAAACCTGGCAAGAATTGAATTTCCCAAAGCACAAAACACCTTCCTGTGCCATGCTATTGGACATAGATAAACGGTTTCATGAGCTGTAAAAGTGAAGGCAGTTAGGGAATTTCCAAAACCGTTGACAAAAGGAGCAGTACTATGGTTCCTGGAATTGTGTAGATTTTATCGAAGAATTGTGCCTCATTTTCGCAATGTGACTGCTCCACTCACTGAATTGTTGAAGAAAGATGAGAGGTTTCAGTGGTCAGAGGACTGTCAAAAGGCATTTGACGGCATGAAATATGTATTAGCCACACGTTATTATGCACAACGATTCAAGGTGGCATTAAATGTGAGTGATGTGGGTGTCAGTGCTGGGCTCCTGCAGGAAAACGACGAGAAGACAGAAAGACCTGTTAAGTATTTCTTCGAGAAGTTGAATGTTCAATGGTAGAAATATTCAACAGTTGTGAAATGACTGTGAGCTTTGTGTTGGCACTACAACGTTTCAGTATTTATATTAGCAGCAACACATCTGAGACAACCATTTACATTGATCATAAACCATTGACGGTTTTGGAGAAATTTAAGTACAAAAATGCGAGACTGTTTTGCTGGAGCCTGTTGGTGCAGCCATTCAATTAGAAAATTGTGCATGTGGCAGGTCTTGAAAACATGATTGTTGTTGCATTGTCAATACTTGAATGATAGATTGAGGCACTCAGTGATGGGAATACCACACACTTAATCCGGATGTAGTCGTGCATTTTTGCATGTTTATAGTAAATGTACGTCCATCCGTATTTTAACCACAGTTTCTTTTTGGGGGGCGGGGTGGGGGCTGTGGAAACCTGAAGACATCTTTGGATATTGATGATTCAGTTATATATCAGGGGAGTCGTCACAAAGGTAGCCACTTTAAAACATATGTTGCTCTTGAACTATTTTCAGAAATTTTCTAACCATCCCAAGGTTCCAACATGTCTCAATTTTGAATCCTTCATTAGGGTGCTTTGGTTTTTAACGAACAAATAATGTCTCGGGCAGAAGGCTTTCAAGTCTCCAACAAAAAACTGGTGTGATCAAGGGGATATGGCCAGCTCTCCAGCTGCACAGGTCAGGACAGTTCGAGGGTGAGTTGAGTCAGGATCATGGTTGAATCTAGACGCTCTCGTCCTCCTTCTACCCCTGACTTTGTAACCTTTGTAATCTTTTTCTGTGTAATTTTTACTTTTTGTGCTCAGGGGTTTGTTTACTGTGATTATTGCAAGTAATCTGGAACAACATCATTAAGTTGTGTCAGCCTGTCAAGTTCGGATAGGATGAATTATTCAGGTACTGGATTTTCAGTTCGTTGTGTTTCATTCCTTACTTATGAAATTAAATTATGTTTGTTTAAACATCGGCAGTCGGACCAGCGAATTCAGTCTGTGAATATCCACCATACACATACCTTCAACAAATAACAATATTGCGATCTGGGCTATTTGCTTAAAAATGTTTTGAGGCGTCGGACCTGCTCCATAACAAGGTATCAAAACCTTGTTCATTAAATGCCATGAATTAATGTGTATGGGAATGAATGAATATTATATTGTCTATGAGACAGAAAGGACTGGGGCCAGAGGATGAAGAGCCCTGAAGGGAGTACAGTAACTCTCACTCACGAGTCTTCAACCATCACTATTTCTGACAAATGGAATGAAATGAAATGCAGAGCAAGAGAACAGATTGTCTTTGGTACATGGAATGCTGAACGACAATGTGAACAGAATAGGTCATCTTTAAATGTGATGTACAGAATTATATTTTATATAGATACTGTTTAATTACAGTTTATACAGGTTGTTAAGATTGTTTATGTCGGTACGGGATATTCAGAAAAAAAACCAGACATAAATAGCAAAATGTATTGAGTTACAGTGAGTTGCAGCAGAGTTAGAGTGAGGATACAGCTCATACCGAGCTGGTACAGAGATGATGGGCTGCATGACAACCATAGAGTCATAAGAGATGTACAGCATGGAAACCGACCCTTCGGTCCAACCCGTCCATGCCGTCCAGATATCCCAACCCAATCTAGTCCCACCTGCCAACACCTGGCCCATATCTCTCCAAACCCGTCCTATTCATATACACATCCAAATGCCTCTTAAATTTGCAATTGTACCAGCCTCCACCACATCCTCTGGCAGCTCATTCCATACACGTACAACCCTTTGCACGAAAAAGTTGCCCCTTAGGTCTCTTTTATATCTTTCCCCTCTCATCCTAAGCCTATGCCCTTTAGTTCTGGACTCCCCGACCCCGGGGAAAACACTTTGACTATATATCCTATCTATGCCCCTCATAATTTTGTAAACCTCTATAAGGTCACCCCTCAGCCTATGACGCTCCAGTGAAAACAGCCCCAGCCTGTTCAGCCTCTCTCTGTAGCTCAGAGCCTCCAACCCTGGCAACAACCTTGGAAATCTTTTCTGAACCTTTTCAAGTTTTGCAACATCTTTATGATAGGAAGGAGCCCAGAATTGCACACAATACTCCAACAGTGCCCTCACCAATGTCCAATTATTCAGAGAAATATATTGAAAATATTCAGCAACTGAGGAGACAATGTGAGTCATAAAACGCACAATGACATAATTAATGAACTATACCTATTTTTTCTTCGAGTGTAGCTGTCTCTAAAAGGCCTTTTAAATGAAAATCACTTTCATGAGATCCACGCATTTATTTGCGGAACTTAAAGAAGAAACAGAAACAGAATACATGCGTCACTGGCACAAGTAATGGGAACAGGAATGCAGCATATTGTCCAAATATAACCGGGTTCAGCATCTAGACCAATAAGAAAAGAAAAATTTTAGAGATAGTGGAAATCTAAAATACAATGAAAAACGATGGAGAAATACAACAGATGACGCAGGATCTGGGCAGAGACACAGAGTTAACATATCGAGTCTTATATGAACATGTTCTGAACAATTCATATTGGACTCAAAAAAAGGTAATTCCGTTTTTCTCTGCTCTGATACTGCCAGAACTGCAGGATTTCTCTTCAGCAATTTCAATTGGTGCAAGGGCAGGAGACAGAGAGTAATGGTGGGCGGTTACCTTTCGGACTGAACGCTTGTGCCCAGCAGTGTTCCACAGAGGTAGATTCTGGGTATTCATTGTTTGTCATTTATGTACATAATTTGCGTGAGAATATCGAAGGCAAGGTTAGTAAGTTTGCAGATGACACCAAAACTGGTGGCACAGTGGACAAATAGAGTTCAACCTGGATGAATATGAGGTGCACTCAATTTTGTTTGTTTGTTGCTGTCTAGTGAACCAGGAATGGAATTTTATTCCCCATCTCCTGGGGATCATTTTTATATTGATGAATAAAATTTTCGTGAACACGTTTGACAAATTTTTCACCATCCAACCCTATAATACTGCGGTAGTATCAATCAATATTGAGAAAATTAAAATCCCCCTGTATTACAACTTTATTAAGCTTACATATTCCCGAGATCTGACTACATGTTTGTTTTTCAATTTCTTTCTTACTGTTGGAGAGTATTCGGTACAAAACCATTGACGTGCTCTTTCCTTTCTTATTTTTAAGTTCTACCAATATATTTTCACTGGTCGATTTGTCACAAATGAGCATTTAGTGGAATCTCTTCAAACAGATCTCTGCTTTCTTATTTTTAATGCTACCCGTATATTTTAACTGGATGAATTTTCACAAATATCTTTCTCAGTTGCAGCATTAATTGATTCCTTAATCAAAATGTGTAGAACTCCCCTCAGAGTCAAATGCATGATTTTTCTGTCCTTTCTGTGACAATTAACACCTGGAACGTTGAATTGTCAGTCTTGAACATCTCTCAGGTGAAAGTGACTACTGCAAATGCTGGAGATTGGAGTCGAGAATGTGGGGCTGGAAAATTAAGCAGGTCCGGCAGCATCTGAGGAGCAGAAAAATCGCCGTTTCAGGCAAAAGTCCTTCATCAGCTCATTCCTGATGAGGGGCTTTTGACCAAACGTTGATTTTCCTGCTTCTCACATGCTGCCTGTCCTGCTGTGCTTTCCCAGCACGACACTCTCGAATTGAACTTCTCTCAACCAACTTTCTGTAGTAAATATGATGTCCCAGTCCCATGCTCTTAAACATGCTCTGATTTCATAAGCCTTCCCTGTAAGACCCCTTACATTTTAATAAATGCAATTGAGTGCTTCAGAATTAATGTATACTCTTGAATCTCTCGTCTTTTTTTTTCTGATTGTCATGCTCTCCTCACATTCATAAACTTCTCCATCCATCCTACAATTTGTTATGCGACTTGGAATATCCCCCTTGCTGTCTCTATCCATTTAAAGTCTCCCTACATAGAATGAGCAAATCTCTCTGCGAAGATATTGGTTGCTTTCCAGTTTTGATTAGACCTTTCCTTTGTGAACAGGTCTTTCATATTCTAAAATACATTCCTATTTCACAAAAATCGAAATCCCTCAACGTCATAATACTTCTTCAGCAATTGTTTTTTCTCCTTTAACCTTGTGTTCCTTGCCGGTTAGAGTTGGCATTGGGAGTAAATCAGAAATAACAATTTTTATCACTTTATTTTTAATCTTCGACCTCCCCTCTTAAATTCATTCTGTACTGCTTTAACCTTTCCCAGAAATATCAATCCTACCACTATGTACAATAATTTCTGGCTACTCAATTTCACCTTTAACAATGTGCTTGAAAAGTTTAGAGACGTTCTTAATGATAACACAAGGAAAGCAACAAACCATCCTAAATCTATGGTCACTGTCATCGAATATCCTGTTGATGCCCCTGACAGAAGAGCTCACTGCAGCAATAATTCTACTAAATCTTGTCAAACGCTGCTGAACATAAGAATCATTACAAGTGTCCAATAACTGATGACTCTTCTATTTTCCTCAGAGACACAATTCCCTTCAGCAGTTCTAAAAACTGAAAATCGTATCGATAGAGATATAGCCACAAGAGAATTTTGAACTATATTCCTATCATTGCTGACTGCGATCCATCTATCTGACTGATTTAATGGATTTGTTTTCTAAATCTACCAGCCATCCTCTCTGTCTCTTAAATGTGACCTTAAAAGCAGGATTTCATTTTACCACACATTATGTTACCTTTCATGATCTACAGACAATGGAAAAATATATACTTATACTTTTCAAACATACAAAAATTAAATAAAATCAACCATTTAGCTAATTAAATCAATAAAAGTATTCCCCTTCAACAAGTTCTGAGAAGAAAAGTCTTCTCCGGATTTGAGTACGTGTAGAACTCTCCGGAATGAAGGGACAACTCCTTTGCTTAAAAAAAACTGATTAACTTTTCAAAACTAAAACATCCATTGCTGTGTAATAAAGGAAACATTTTAAAAGATAAATAGACTTTTCTTTTTTCGTAAACCACCTTAAAAAGATATTTTTTAAACATATTCGTTTTAAAGAAAGTCGTGAGTTGTTTTGCTTTTTTGGTTGCATTTGAATGTTAATAAAACAAAATAGAAAACATAATGTTAAATTAATAAACTATGATAACTATATCATTTGCAATATAAGACTACATGAAATATTTGACTGCCTGCAATCCCAAGAGCAGCTGTAAGATCCATGCTACTCTAAAACACTTTTTTGGACCTGTTTTTACAATATGAAGAAAAGTGGGCGTATGTTTTAATAATTTTTTTCCAATTCAAGGTGACTTACAATATACCTTGATATCCTGCCGTGAGGCTATATATGTAGAATTTAATTGAATCTTTATCATCATCTCTCTAGCTCTTTCAAACAAAATTATGAAGCTGCGACCATCGTCCAGACAGAAAGTTCCTTCAGCTCTGACTGTTCCAGGGAACGATAGAAGGAACATTATCCAGGTCCACGTGAGAAACGTGCTGAAGCCTTCTTTATTTCACTTCAAAATTTGGCTTGGCAGGTGGAGTGGTCCAAGGATCTATGGGTAATGCTCTTTAGGACTAAGCTGGCAGGCAGGGCTAGTGAGGTATTTGCTGCGCTGACAGATGAGGGTTCAGGAGATTATGAAGACGTCAAACAAGCTATTTTAAGTGCTTACGGATTGGCACTGGAAGCATATAGATAGCAGTTCAGAAAATTAAGGAAGGAACCGGTCAGCCTTATGTTAAGTTTGAAAGAATTACACATAGGCATTTTGATAGATGGGTGCGGGCTTTAAAGATAGATAAGACCTATGAGGTCTAAGGGAGATTATTCTGCTGGAGGAGTTTAAAAACTCACTTCCAGAAATGATAAGAATTCACGTGGAGGAACAGAAAGTTCAGGAATTGAGAAGGGCAGGAGAATTAGCAGATGAATACATGTTGCTACATAAGACAAGTTTCCAGCCAGAATTTCATCCTGAGAGGGATAGAATTTGGGAGAAGGTGAGATGCTACACTATAAAAGAACGAGTAGAGAATAAGAGATTACCGCAGGTTAAAGAAGTTGCCCAAGAGAGTGGAAAGGAGGTGAAAGGTCTCAGGTGTTTTCACTGTAATGGAGTGGGACACAGAAAATTACAGTGTCGGTGGTTTCAGAAGGGCACTAGGAAAATGATGTTTTCACTGCCATAAGGAGGGATACGTATGGTCACAGTGCTGGTTTTTAAGAAAGGCACTGTGGGAAAAGATGTGGTAAAAAAAAGCTAAGCCAGTGGCATTAGTGAAAGTTTTAAAGGAGACCCCAACACGAGCTGAGGAGCTGCAGGAAAGTGCACAGCCTCGACTGGGGCTGGGTGTGGAGTTAGTACCTGATATATATATATAAAGAATTCACCTCTGTGAGAAACGTTTACTCAGAAATAACAGGGGAAGAAGGGCAAGAAGTTATAATTTTGAGAGATACAGAATCTAACCAGTCTCTAATAGTAAGGGATGAGAAAAATTGTAATATTTCTGATCTGTTACCTGAGAGTGTGGTGATTTGTGGAATAGATGGACAGAAATTTAGCATTACTCTATGTAAGATCAGATTGGAGTGCCTACTGATGACTAGGGAAGTTACAGTAGGAATGATTGACAGAGTCATTTCTAGCAATGCAGTATGTTCTTGAGAATGATTTAGCATGGTCCAAGTTGAGAGTGGCATCCCTGGTTGTGGAGAAGCGCAAGAAAGACCAAGAAACTGTGGAGTTAAATCAGAAATATCCTGGTATTTTCCCAGGCTGTACAGTAACCCGATCCCACTGTCATAAGTCACAGCACGAAGCACAGCTAAAGACAAAGATGAAGGAGTTGAGGTTCAGTTACCAGACACCGTGTTTGCCGTAATGATGCCATGAAAACCTGAACAGGCAGTGGATCAGACAGACGTGTTTAGTCCTGAAAGACTATGGGACTTGCAACAGACTGAGAAGATGATAAAACATTTATTTGTGGATGTGTATTCTGAAAATGAGGCAGAGGATATTCGTGAGGGTTATTATCTGAAAGATCGAATTTTAAGACGGAAATGGAGACCACGTCAAGTTAGTGCGGAGGAGAAATGTGCCGAAGTGCAGCAGATTGTGTTGCCGATAGCATACAGACAGGAAATGTTTTGGGTAGCACATAAACTACCTGTAGGAGGTCGGCGAGGGGTACGAAAAACTCAGTCTCAGGAAAAAATCATTTTTATTGACTAACTTTTGGTTAACTTTTGACATACATATCATACATGCCAAATGGTAGGTAGGACAAAGGCAGTAATGAAACCAAAACCTCTGTTGCCAATTCCCGCATTTGAAGACCCCTTCATGTGCGTTATAAATGATTGTGTAGGTCCCCTCCTGAAAAGTAGAGGAGAAGAAGAACTGGAGAAACAGGTGTCAGTTACTGCCACGCAGAGTGAGGAATGAAATTCTAATCTTATGGATTTTGGTGTTCCTCAAAGTATGTTAAAAATGCAGAAGTCCTTGTGCAGTCGGAAAAGTTCGTAAACTGTCTGTCTCAGGAATATAGAACAAAGTTGAAAGGTTTGTTATTGCAGTATGAGGACATATGTAAGAAGCATATGGGGAAAACTAATGCTATTGTACATAAAGTAGATGTAGGGAATACTGTTCCGATAAAACAGCATCCATATTGGCTTAATCCTCTCAAAGCCAGACAGGTCCATGAGGAGGTGGAGGCCATGCTCAATGACGACATCATCAAACTCTGCCGGAGCGAGTGGAGTTCGCCAATCCTCCCAAACCGGACAAGAATCAATATTTTTTCGTGAAAGGTCAACACTATTATAAATTCAGAAATATCCAATACCAACATTGGAAGACTGGACCGAGAAATTTCGACAAGTCAGTTGCATCACCAAGTTGGATTTAATCGTGGTGACTGGCAGGTACCTTTATCAGAGAGGGTGAAATAAATTTCAGAATTTTAACGCCAAATCAGCTGTATCAATTAAAACTAATGCCCTTTGGAATGAAGAACGCAACCAACACATTCCAAACACTCAAGAATAGATGTGTGGCTGGGTTAACAAACTGTACAGTCCATTTTGTCGACGTAGTGATCTTTAGTAAGACCTGGAAAGATCACTTGGTACAGTTGGCAGAGCTCTTTGAACGAATTCAAGAAACAAAACTGGTGGTAAAATTAAAGAAAACTGAATTTATGAAAGCAGACGTGTTGTACTTGGGACATGTTCTTGACTCCATGGAATGCAAAGATAAAAGCTACCAAGGCATTTCCACGACCAACCTCAAAGGAAAAAATGCTTCATTTCTTCGGGCTCAAAGGATTCATTCAGAGGTTAATTCAAAACTTGAGCAGTGTAGTGGCACCGTTAACCGATTTGCTGAAAAAGAACACAAAGTTTTGGTGTACAGAAGAATGAAAGGAGGCCCTCGACCATTAAAAAGAAATATTGACCACCAACCCAGTTTTAGATACACCAAACATTACGAAATCTTTCAAAGCTGCAATTAATGCTCGTGACATAGGAGTTGGCGCTGAATTGCCACAGGATGATGAGATGGAATTGTACTTTTCAAAGAAACTCAACAGCCACGAGAGGAATAATTCCATGATCGAGACAGAACTATTGAGTTTGGTACTAGTCTTATGTCATTTTAATGTGTAAGTCCCGAATAATGCATTGGAGACATTTGAATGCATCAATCCCAATCTACTTGCATTATTAGAATGCTTTAAAGAGTATTTCATTGGAGACTCTGTTACAGACTTTTAATTTTAAGATTGTACATGCTGCGTGTCATAAAAAATGTAACTGCAGAGGCATTCTCACGGATTTAACTGATAAAGTTTAGGTGAGATTTGTATTTATCCAATGTTAAATATAGGTATATGGGAAGAAGTCAAGGTGAACTTGGATTTAAGTTATCAGTATGTTATAGTAATCTGTTTAAAGAATACAAAAAGAAATAAGATCAAGTTTTCATTATGATGGTTCTTTTTTGAGAGGGAAGGTGTTATGAAGGTGTAAAGGGTATTGTACCTTTAAGAGAGTTGAAGGATTTACAAGCACAGTGAGTTCTGGAAAATTTATAATGTAACACTTGGTCCAGAAGCTGGCAGTACCTGGATAGCTATGAGACAAAAATGAAATGAAATTCGATCAATCAGTTTACATTATGCCCCAAAATTTTAAACTCCAATCGAGTTTGAATTTTGCATTTTGACAATGTTAAAAAAATGAAATGACCCGATTCTTTGGGGTATAAAACGAAAGACAAAAATGAACAGTTGGGTAGAACTACCAAACCACCAATATCTGCAGATTGCCCGGAGAATAGCTCTCCTAAATGTACCTTTATTTGTCAATGACCTGTGAAAAAGAAATCCGAAGGAGAAGAAAAGATAACAGAGAAAAATACAAAGAGAAGATTTGACAGCGATCTGGTTCTGAAATTTGAATGCTTTAGGAAAACTTAATTGGGTTTTTGTCTCGGACTAGTACTGTAGAAGGGAAAATAAAAGATAGTTCAGAGAAAGGAGTAGCAAATACTTGTTAGTTAATCATTCTCTGTTAGACTTCTTTAAAAAAAATTTGTTAATTTTTATTTTAAATAGTGACCTTTAGGATGGTTCTTGGCCTCCCGAATTTTAACAGACTACAGCACAGGTTAAACCTTTTTGGTATTGCAGGTTTAAATTAACAGGGGTGGATTTACCCCGTGTTGTAACACATTAAGTCTGAATTCTCTGCACATATGCTGCCAGACCTGTTGCGCTTTTCCAGCACGTTCTGTCTTTGTTTCTGGTTTACGAAATCTGCAGTTCTCTTGACTTTCTTGTGTGTATCATTGACAGCCACGTTTGAGGTGCTGGATGACAGGAAGACAGCTAATGTCGTTACATTATTTGTAATTTGGCTGCAAGGAAAAGCCAGGGAACTACAGACCAGTGAGTTTAATGTCAAGGGTGGGTGAGTATTTGTAGGAGATCCTGAGAGGCAGGATTTGGAAAGGCAAGGACTGATGAGGGATATTCAGCATGGCATTATGTCTGGGAATCCACGTCTCAAAAACTAGATTGCAGTTTTGAAGAGGTGATGAAGAAAATAGATGAAGGTAAAGCAGCAGACATTGTCCAGGTGGATAGAGTGAGGACCAACAGGCTCCACATGCTACCCTGTTTAACAAGGTTACATCACAGGGTATCAGGAAGAGCTATCCAATTAGATACAAAATTAGCTGGACAGTAGGAGGTAGATGTGCTGGAAGAGATTTGTTGTTCCAATTGGAGACCTGTGACCAATGGTTGCCACAAGGACCAGGCTGCTGCTGTTCATTGTTTCTGCAAATGAATCGGATCATAATATAGGAACATTGATACTAAGTTCGCAGATGAAACCCCAAAAATAGTGTTAACAGTGGACAGTGAAGAAGGTTATTTTGGAGAACAATAAGATCTTATCCAAATGGGAAAGTGGGCTGATGTTTGGCAGATAGAGCTTCATGAGGATAAATGTGAGGTGTTGCATTTTGTTAGACAAGCCAGGACAGGATTTATTCAGCTAACCGTGGGGCATTGGTGAATGCTGTCAAACAAAGAGATCCAGGGTGCAGGTACATATTTCCCTGGAAGTGGAGTCACAGGTCGACATGGTGGTGAAGAGGGCATTAGGCATTGTTACTTTCATCGGTGAGAGCATTGATTAAAAGAATTGGGATATCATGTTGCGGCTGTACAAGAGAATGGTAAGGCCACATTTAGGTACTGAGTACAATTCTTGTCGCCGTGCTATAGGAAGGATGTTATAAACTGGAAAGGGGACAAAATATTTTAAATGGTGTGAGGGAGATTGGAGGTTTTGAGGTATAAGGATAGGCTATGATTTTGTTCCTTTTGCGTAGGAGGCTGAGGGGTGACCAAATTGAGGTTTATGAAATCATGATGGGCATTGATAGGATGAATAGACAAAGTCTTTTCCCCAGGGTGGGGGTGCCCAAAGCCAGAGAGGATGGGTTTAATGCGAGAGGAACGAGATTTTAATGAGATCTAACGGCAGCTGTTTCTCACAGAGAGTGGTGTGGACATGTGCCGAGCTGTTAGAGGAAGTGGTATTAGTGAGTGCAATTACAACAATTGAAAGGCAATTTGATGTGAACATGAATAGGAACGTTTTGGAGGGGCATGTGGCAAAAACAGAAGAATGGAACTCGTTCAGTTTCGGAAACCTGGTGAGCATGGATGAGTTGGGTCAAAGCTCCTTTTTTCATATTGTATAAGGATAAGAGTCTATTAGTTCTTCATTGCCCTCAATTCATTTCTAGTCAAGATGTCCTCTGTAAATACTTTCAGTGATATAAATCCCTGAACTTTCTTAAATACAGAATTCCTGACATTGATGTGGTGCTGTCGATCACAGCAGCAACATCAGCAGAAGCAGCATTATATTCAAGCACAATCTGTAACTTTTTGAATGGGATAATCCCTCAGTCTAGCACTACCACCAAGCTGACAACTCTGACATCTCCCTGGCAATGCGGAAAATTACTCAGCTGTCTCCAGTTCCCAAAGAGAGGGATAGTGGCAATCTGATCAATTACCACACCCTCAGTGCCATCACAAAAGGCAAATTAGTGGTCGTTTTTTTCTGACAGAGCTGTCAAGCAGCATAAGAATAAACTGCTCAGTGTGGTTTCCGACAGGTCCCCATGTGGAGATGGTGCTGCTGTGGAAATGGCCCTGAATTACTAATCCAGACCAGGTTAATGCACTGGCAGCTGGGGGAAGTTAAAAACAATTTTAAAAACATTGGGCTGTAAAATCTGGTGCCGGTAATACTCACATTGATACCAATGTTGATTGTAAACACCAATTTCCTTCCCCAATGTACTTTCAGGAAGTGAATCTCCCGTGTTTTCCTGGTCTGTCCTAAAATTGACTCCAGGTAAACAGATATGTGATAAACTCTTCAATGGTCTAGGCAATAGAATATATCAAACTGCTCCGAGGTTTGGAAGGATAAAACCGACAGAAAACTCGAAAACTCGATATTGGAAAAGGGAACGGGAAACACAGTCCTGTTGACACTGCAGAGATCTCCTTCCTAACATCTGAGAGCATGTGACAGCTGTACTCCAGCTGTCTGCTGATCCCTTTAGTGTCCGCTAATCCTTTTTATATTTAGTGTCCTGGCATCCTCAGGAGGTTCTCCCTTATGTGGGAGAGAACTCCCCAGGTTGACCAGTCTCGGAGTACAGACATTTATTTTCATCTCAATACAGAGTGACCTGCCCATACTTAATATTGTTGCCCATTGTTTTGGACGTCCCAGCCAGGGGAATTATCATCCCTGCTTCCAATCTGTCTCGCCCTGTCAGAGGGTTATATATGTCACTGAGATTTTGACTCATTTTTCGAAAGCCCATGGAATACAGGTCCAATCACCCAAAACTCTGCTCCCACAACAAGCTTGTCAACCCAGAGATCAGTCTGGTCATCCTTCACTGCACTTCTTCAATATCAGGTTTGTCTTTTATTAAGTAAGGAAACCAAAACTGCACACAATACTGCACAATGTTCAAGATGGGATCTCACCAACCCCCTGTACAGCTGCAGTAAGATACCCTTACTCCTGTACTCAAAATTCCCTGATATAAAGGTCAATACATCATTTATCTTCCTAACTGCTTACTGCTCCTGCAATATTGCTTTCAGTGACTGGTGTACAAGGGGAGATCCAAATCTTTTTCAATGTTACATCTCGCCACTTAGTGGGTCTGCGTACAGTGGGCAGCGTGCCAATGCCATTCTCAGTGTTGACTTCTAGGTTCAGAACTTACTGCCTTGCATGGACATTGGAGGTCTGCAGAGAAGAAACAAAGTAAGAACATAAATCTCTTTAAAGATCAACATGTTTCAACTAATCTCTTTTCAAATGATAGGTTGCTGTTCTACTATTCCCACAAACGTACATGCCATCACACCCACCCCATCGCTGTCCATCTGCCATGTATTTGCCCAGTCACTCCAATTGTCTCAACCACCTTGGAGCTTTTTTACATCCTCCTCATCCACTCACAATCCAACCTCGTTTAGTGCTGTCAGCAGGTTGGGAAATATTGCATTTGATTCCCTTAACTAAACGTTTGACATGCATTGGGATTCGCTTGGTCCCAAGCACCAAACCCTGCGACACTCAATGATCCTTGTACTTCAAAACAGAATGTTTTATTCCTGTTCACTGTTTCCTGTCATCTCTCATATTCTAAAGCCATAATGATATTTTAAACGCAATCCTGTAACATTTGACTTTGAAAACTAGGCCAGGGTCTTTACCAAGATTTTTCTGAAAATCCAAATGCATTAAATCCATTGTTTCTCTGTATGTATCAACCAGTCAGTGTCTCAAATGTGATTCCCATTTCATGTTGATCCATTACGTAAGAACTAGGAGCATCAATAAGATCATGGCGGATCATTTCATGGCCTCAGCTCCACTTACCCGCCCGTTCACCATAACCCTTTGTTACTTTACTGCCCCGCCCAAAAGATTTATCTGACATTTAAAGGCATTCAATAATAAAGCTTCAACTATTTCATTGGGCAGGGAATTCCACAGATTCACAACCTTCTTGGTCAAGAAGTTCCTTCTCAAAACAATCCTAAATATGCTCCTCCTAATTTTGAGATTTTGTCCTCTTGTCCTATTCTCACCTGCTACTGGAAATATCCTCTCTATTTTAATCTTATCTATTCCCTTCTTAATTATATCTCTTTCTTCCAGATTCTCCCTCATTCTTTCAAATTCCAATCAACATATAATTCTAGTCTACTCAGTCTCTCCTCATAAGCCAACTGCCTCAACTCCGGAACCAACCTTGTGAACCTCCTCTGCATCCACTGTAGTGCTATGACATACTTTCTCAAGTCGGGAGACCAAAACTGCACGCAGTATTACCGGTGTGACCTCCCCAGCACAATGTACCACAGCAACATAACCTCCCTGTGTTTAAACTCAATCATATTTGCAATTAAGGACAGCATTCCATTTGCCTTGTTAATTACCTGCTGCACCTGTAGAGCAACTTCTGTGATTCTTCTTCTGCCAGGCTCCTTCTGCCAGACCTTTGCCCACTCACTTCAACTATTTTTGTCGCTTTGAAAAGTTTATCAGGCCACTGTACATTCGCTCTGCCACTCATTTCCGTATCATCTCCATTCTTTGAGATATTACACGTGGTCACCAACTCCAAATCGTCCATCTAAGCTTTGAATAATTGCGGTTCCAGCACTGATCCCAGAGGCACACCACTAGTCACTGATCAGGAATCAGAAAATCACTCATTTATTCCTACTCTATGCTTTCTGTTAGTTAACCAATCCTCTACTCATGTGAATACATTACCAGTAACGCCACACATCTTTACCTTAATGAACAGCTTTTGTGGCGGCCCTGTGTCGAATGCCTTTTGTAAATCTCAGTACACCACATCCACTGGGTCCCCGTGTCATAAGTTCTTCATAGCTTTCCAGTAAATTACTTAATCATGACCTGCCTTTCATGAACTGATGCTGTGTCTGTCCAATGGAACAATTTCTATCTAGATGCATTGCTATTTCTTCCTTGATTACAGCTTGAAGTATTTTCCCCACTACACATGTTAGGCTAACTGGTCTATAATTCCCATTTTTTTCTACCCTTTATAAACAGTGGTGTCTGATTTCCTGTTTTGTACTCTGCTGGAACTGTACCAGAGTCCAGTGAATTTAGAAAACAAATCATTTGCTATTTTTTCCACCAGCTCTGTTAGTACCCTAGGATGCATTCCATCAGGCCCAGGAGACTTATCTAACTTTACATCCATGAACTTGCCCAAAAGTATCTCTCTCATGGGAATGGCTGTTTCCTCACCTTCCTATCTTTGACAATTCTGGCATCTTATTAGTGTCTATCACTGTGAAGACCGACTAAATACCTATTCAATTCTTCGGCTATTTCCTCACGAAATAACCCTTCTCACCCTCTAAAGGACCAATGCTTCCTTAGCCATTCTTTTCATTTTATGTATTTTTAGAATCGTTTGATATCTGTCTTTATATTCTGAGGTAGTTTGCTCTCATAATCTATCTAACTTATGTTTCTTCACAGATTTTTTTGTTGCTTTCTTTTAACCTTTATAGCTTTCCCAATCGTCTAGTTTCCCACTGATCTTTGCCATTATTTATGGCATTTATTTTATTTTGATAGCCTCCCTCATTTCATGAAACATTCATGGCAGATCACCCTTTTCTTACAGTCCTTTCATTTCACTGTTATATGCTGTTGCTGACCATTTGCAAAATAAAACTGCTTTGAAAGCCAGCCATTGTTCATCAATGGTTCCACCTTAAAGTCTTTGCTTACAGCCAACCTTAGCCAACTCCTCCCTCATCCTATTTGTGTCTCCTTTTTACAGCTCAGGACCCTGGTATTGGACTTTATCTTTCCCCTTCCATCTGTATTCTAAATTCAACCATACTTTCTGTCCCAATAATTTCTCCCAAAGCAATAATTTACTAATTTCATTCTTTTTCCCTCGAGACTTACGCTTTCCAGTCTTGCTGGGAAGATTTGATTTGTTCGGTTTGTTTCCTTCTGTGAAGATTGAACTGAAGTAGTTGCTTCATAGTTTTGTTATTGCCCTGAACTCTATTCTCTTTCCTCTGGGTTCAGACTGTAACGAAGCTGCACTTATTTTCTCTCACCTTTTCCATTGACAGTTCACCCTTATAATTCTTGTTAATATTCTGTTCAGGAACCCATCAATTCATGTCCACATCATACAATCTTAGGAGCATAGTCTTTGTACCGTGAGACATACAGCACGGTCTACACTCATCCCACTCTCCTACATGAGGCCTGTAGCCGGGAATGTTATGAAACTTCAAGAGCTCGTCCAAGTCCGATTTAGCTGTTATGTGTTTACCAAAACAGCTCCCCTCTCAGGAAGTATAGTCCAGAACCCAACACCCTCTGTATGAAAAACAATCCTCAAATTCTCAAACCCTTCACTTTAAAAGTGTGTTTCCCCGGTTTTGCCCTTTGACTAAAAGGAACAACTGCTGTCTATCCACGCCCCTCGTAATCTTATCCTTCTGAATCACACACCCCTCAGTCTTCTTTGCTCCAAAGTAAACAAACCAAGCTTTTACAGCTTCTCTCCACAGATGACATACTCCAAACCAGGGAAAATCCTGGTGAATCTCCTCTGCACCCCTCCAGTGGAATCACATCCGTCCTGTAATGTGGCTCCCAGAACTCCACACAGTATTCTACCTTGGCCGAACTAAAGTTCTGTATAGCTCTAATAGTCTATATTCCGATGTGTAAAAGCTATTTACGATTTCGAATGCCTTCTTAACTCAAATATTACCCTGGCCAGTCACATTCAGGGATGTGTGGAGAAGCACTCTCTGAGTTTCCTAGTGTGCTGCCATTCATTGAGTCCTACCCCGGTCTGATTCCTTCTCCCAAATTGCATCACCTCATATTTATCATGGTTACATTCCATCTGCCATTGATCTGCCCATCCAATCATTCCACCTGTATCTTCCTGTACCATAAGGCCTTCCACCTCACTGCCAACTGCCCGGCCAATCTTTGCGTGAAAGATACACTGATTTCTCACACACACCTCACCCCTCCACATTCACATTTACATTCTTTATGAATAACGCAAATAATAAGGGATACAGCACTGTTCCCTGGGGTGCATCAGGGGTCACTGGTCTCCAGTCACATGAACAGCCTTTTCCCACCATCCTCTTTCTCCTGCCTCTAAGACAATTTGAACGTCATTTACCTAGTTACCATGATACCATGATATTGTACTTTCTTTATCAGTTTTGCATGTGAGGCTTTGTCAAAGGTGTTGCTCAAAAAGAAAACATATCAACGACCTCCTGTTATTATTTTTCTGTTGTTATTTCTCTGAAGAATAATAAATTCCTTCTCATATATTTGCATTGACAAATATTTCGTTTTCCTCCGAGCTGTTCCTCACAACATGGCGGCTTGTGTAACACTGCATCCACCACCAGTAATATTTACTCCCAGCTAAACCAGCACATAAGACGCATAGCTGGCACTCCCTCTCAACAACCACTTGGATGGACCAACACCAACTGGACTGGAACGTCTCAAGGGAAATTAATGATGGTGTAACTCCATTAAAATCCAAAATAAACTAAAAAGACAATTCGATTTTTTAAATAATTATTAAACAATGAGGACATCTTATTGATCCAATGAGTTTGTCGCTGTCGTTGAAGTTATGTGATCTATTTCTGTGAAATCATTTCGTGCATATATTGAAAGAGAAAAATCTCAGGACACAGAAACAAGGTAACGCAGAATTTAACCGCAAAATGCCAGGGAATAGTCGGCTATAGATCTGCAGGTAACTGAGAATAATGTAGATTGGTGTTTTCTGGCTGGCATAGATGTATTGGGCTGAAAGGCCTGTTTGTAAGCTATATGAGTCTACCACTTTAATTGTTGAAAACAGAGAATGAAGTCTCAATATTTCCACAGCTTGTGAGTATCAAATAGTGAGGAATAACATTTCCAAGGGCACACAGGATTTGAAGCTATATCATTCTCCCTTCACTATCAAATTGTTAAGAACCCCGTTTCTCTCTTTGTAACATACCTGTAAGTGTTCCTGCACCACAAAAACCCCAGGGGTCTATCACCATATTCTGAATAGAAATTAAACAGTGTAAAAAGAAACGCACCTCACAAGAACAACTGAAAAGAATCTGCTGTATTAGAGTTATCCATTCGACCCAATCTGATTTCTAAAGTAGTTTCAAGCGAGGCTTTCCCTTTGTCCTATACTCCTGACCTCTCTACGACTTCACGAATCTTTCCTCAGTACTTTTGAGTGCCGTTTGAAAGTAACATATGGAAAGCCGAGCCCAATAATTTGAAAGGAAAAGTCTTCATATTCAAGACAATCTTGTCATAATTTTTTCAGTATCTAAAAACAACAGAAATGTAGAAACTAACATCAGGAGTAAGGAATCAATGCAGCTCCGTCATGCTAAAAGGTCGTGGATGGTCTGATTGTGACCTCAATCACACATTCCTCCTTTGCCCTTACAACGTTAGTGCGTCATTCTTAGTCAAGAATCTGCCTGCCTCTGCCTTAGGAATATTCAATGTCTTATCCTTCATTGCTATCTGGGAATAGAATTTCACAAAGACACAACATAATGAGATGATTGCATCAAATCACCATCTTCTTAACAGAGACATCCTTCAGTCTTATAATCCATCCACTCATGGTAATCTCTCATACAAGCTGAAACATTGTTTCAGAATTCAACTTGAAAGACTACTTGGAATATTCTGTGGTTAAACAAAATCACATGTTGTTCGCCTAAAGCCCAGCAGATCCAGGGCCAGTCAATTCAAGATTTCCTCCATAAATAAACGCTCCTCCCAGGAGTCAGCTGAGTGAATCTTCTGTGTATTGCATTTCATATCATTGTGGCCATCGCACTCTCGATGTGGTTACACCACAACCTTGTAGATCTGAAGAAAATCGCCCCGACTTTTAAATGTGTTCTGTTTCAGAAAGTTTCAATATTTACCTTACCTCCCGAAAAACTTTATGAACATGTAAAGATGTATTTTGTTAACCAAGTGCCCGGTTTCTTTGTGCCTAACGCCAATATCTCCACTGAAAAAATACATTACGTTTCCATTCAACCCGCCAATATCTTTGAGCACAGGCACATTTTTCCTACTACGTTCCACACACCAATACTTGCCTGTTCACTTGTTCCAACCTATACCTCTTTATAGAGTTGTGTCCATTTCATATCTTCCTTCTCGATCAGTTTCAAAAGTTTGTATTCTTCCCTAATACAGACAGACTCTTTGGTCAAAGAAACGCACTGTGGCGACATTTCAAAGTAATTAAAAATGAAATATTTTTACTCCATGCCTAAACTACAAATTTGAGACAAAGCTAAAGTGTTTTGCAGTCCCATCACTCAGTTCCCATTACTCAAAGTAGGGTCAGATTGTGTGGAATGTCTGTGGGTAGAATTGAGGAACCGCAAAGGTGTAAAACCATAGTTAGAGTAATGTACTGGCCTTTGAATCATAGTCAGGGGATGGGGCGCATGATAGACCAGGAGATAGAAAAAATATGTAGGAAAGGCAAAGTTACAGTGAGTGGAGGGATTTCAATATGCAGGTGGATTGGGAAAATCAGACTGGTGGTGGTTTGCAAGGAAACGAATTTGTGGAATGTCGACGAGATGACTTTTTGGAGCAGCTTATGTTTCAGGCAACAAGGGAACGGGCCGTTCTGGATGTAGTGTTGTGCAATGAGGCAGGCTTGATAAGGAAGCTTAAGGTGAACGCACCCTGTGGAGGCAATGATCCTAATATGATTGAACCTAAACTTCAATTTGAGAGGGAGAAAGCAGAATTGGAGTTAATATTACAGCTGTATAAAGACACTGACAAAGACATGAGGGAGGAGCTGGGTGGAATTGACTGGGAGAGGACCCTAGCAGGAAAGACAGTGGAGCAGTAATTGCGGGAGTTTCTTGGAGCGATTTAGGAGTCACAACAAAGATTCATCCCGAGGTAATAGATGCATTGTACAGGGAGGATGAGGCTTCCATGGATAACTGAGGAATGCATGTCTAGGGTAAAAGCAAAAGAGAAAGCAGATAACATGGCAAATGATTATGGGAAACCAGAGGATTGGGAAGCTTAGAAAGACGAACAAAATAAGAAATAAGGACGGAGATTAAATCTGAGGATAAGCTATCCTGAGATATAACGGACGGCTGTGAGAGTTTCTTTAGATATATAAAGGGCAAAAAAGAGAAGCAGAAGTGGATATTGGGGCACTGGAAAATGACGCTGGTAAAATAGTAGCGTGGAACAAATAATAGATGAGAAACTGATAATTATTTCATGTCAGATTTCACGGCAGAAGACATGAATGAAATCACAAAAATTCAAGAGAGTGAGGAGGCAGAGGTGATTAGGAGATGTTGCTCGAAAAACTAAATGGGTAAATAAGCTGGATGGAGACATTAATGGTGATCTTCCAGAAATCTTTGGAATCAGGGAGGGACCCAGGAGACGAGAAAATTGTGAAAGTGACACCTTGTTTTTTTTTAATAAAAAGAAGATTTTTGAATTTTTTTACAGAATTATAAAAATAGTACAAACTAGTGTATTCTACTTTATAATATAATAACAACGCCAATATAGAATTTAAAGACAAACTACTAATCTATTCTCCAAACTAGCAAACCATAAAATAGGATATCCTATATTACTAAAAATAAACACAAGTAGAAAAGAAAATAAATAAGTAAATAAATAACTAGATACATATGTTTAAAACATTATATTAAGTCATAACAGAACCCGTATTGATACAGGATTCCTCCTCCCTGGGGTTCCCGAACCAGCTGGAACCATGTCCACGGCGAAGCAAAGGCCCTGAACAATGTGGCTGATATATCTGTGTCGATGTAGTTCAAAAAGGGCTGCCATGTTCTATAAAATATTTCCGTCTTTTGGTTCACCATATTCGTAAGGAAGTTAAGGGGGATATATTCCATGACTATCCTGGGCCAAATGAAAAGTCCTAGGGGACCTTCGGATATCCAATTCACTAAAATGTTTTTCCTCAGACAAAAGATAGGATAATGAATAATATCCGTCTCTATACATCCTAAGAAGCGAAATTTGGGGAGCCCAAAAGTAGAGGCACTGGGCCCCACCCAATCTCTGTACGCAAAATCTTTGCCAAGGCATTCGCTACTCTGTCCGAATGCATGCGGATCTTACGACATGTCCTCAGAGAATACATGAGAGTAATAATTTCTATTTTGCATGTAGGACACATTGGAGATGCTCCTGCCTTGAACTTTGTAATTCACTCAGGTACCAATTGAGCCCAATGAAGTATCTTGAATTGGATAGCCTGAGTTCTTGATACAGATAGACATGTTCCTGGCTTTTTCCCAGACGTCCTCTCACGTCTCTAAGGAGATTTCCATCCCCAATACTTGACTGTAGGTTTTATATAACCGTTCCTTGTCCTTTGATACCTTATTAAATAGTTTGTGGTAGAGAGTACTGACTGCGGGCAAACCCATCGGTCGAAGGACTCTCCTTTCTGTATCCGATTTATATGGATTAATTATCAGTGTGGTCTTCTTTTGTATAAAGTCTCGTATTTGAAAATATTGAAAAAGATAGTGACGAGACAGCCCAAATGTCTGACGCAGCTGTTTGAAGGACATCATGACCTCCCCATCGAACAGGTCTCCCAAACAGAAGATACCTTTGCACTCCCAGGTTCTGAATATGCATCAGTCAGCCCTGGCTGGAATTCAAACGTTCCCACTATCAGGGTATAGGAGGAGGATTTTTGTAGGTTGTCCTCATCCTGTCACATTATCCTCCAGCCTTTGATTATATATAATAACGTAGGATTTTTACAATGATCGTAACAACTGTCACCTTGTCCATAAATAGTAGATTGATGAGGGGATATTTGCTTGGGAGGCATCATATCTAACCAGATTGTTTGTGGGTCACAAGAGGGCCAATAAGCTACGTAGGACAATAGTGAGCTCAATTGGTACCTCCTGAAATCCGAAAAGTCCAGCCCACCCTTTACTTGTGGAAGCTGCAGCTTTTCTAATGTAATAAGGGCCGTCTATGACTCCAAATAAAGGAGCCGAGCGAACCATAAAGCTAACGCAGCGCCTGTCTCGGCAGCATCAAGGCGAGCATTCTTACAGCGTATAACAGGCGAGGTTGGGTATTCATGTTGACCAAATCTATTCTATCAAGCCAGGATTTCGGGAGATCTTCCAAGCGTTGAAGGTCCTATCTTATTTTCTCTATTAAGTGTGTATAATTGGCTTTGTATAGCTGACCAAATGCCGGAGTATTAAAAATACCTAAGTAAAGAAAACCTCCCAATGACCACTGAAAAGGGAAACAGGATGCGTCCGGAAAATTGGATATACTGGCGAGTATATCCCAGTGGCATGGCCTCTGATGTCATAAAATTGATTTTATAACCTGAGAACATGCAAAATAAGTTAACCACTTGAATTAAGCGGGGCACAGATATCAATGGATCATTTAAGAAAAAGAGGTCATCATCTGCATAGAGAATAATTTGTGCTTGCCCGATCCAACTCGAGAGCCGTTATATTAGGGTCAGCTCATATCGCTTCCACGAACAACTCAATTACTGGCGTAAATAATAATGGTGAGAGAGGGCATCCGTGATGACAACGTCTCCTAACGCTAACACTATCCGAACTTAAACCGCTGCTTTGGGATCATTAATTAATACTGTTACCCATTTAGTAAAAACCTCTCCAACACCAAACCGTTCCAGTGCATAAAAGAGATATGACCATTCTAATCGATCGAATGCCTTCTCTGCTTCAATCCCAGTCTCACTCCCTGCTGGTAGGCTTATAGCATATTTAAGATTCTTCTGATGTTATTAGTTGATCTGTGACCCTGTATAAACTCCGTCTTGTCCTCTTTTATAACGAATGGTAAAACCCTCTCCAGTCTTAATGCCAATATTTTTGTGAGAACTTTAAAATCCACATTCAACAAGGACATAGGTTTATGCGAAGAGCAGTCATCTGGGGCCTTTCCCTTCTTAAGAATGAGAGTGATATTTGCTTCTCTCAGAGAAGGCGAGAGGCAGCATATGTGAATAATTATACATATTTATAAGTGGCCCGGCTAATTCCCCAATAAATTCTTTATGGAACGCATCCTGGAATCCATCTAGTCCGGGCTCTTTGCCACCCTGGAGCTGCGTTACCTCCTCCTGTATTTCCTGGGTTGCCGGAGGTGCATTTAAGAACAATACCTGCTCCAAGGTTTGGCCCGGCAGGTCCAGATTTTTAAAAAAAGACTCTAGCTTCCTCTTTCTATCCTCACAGCCCTTTGACCTATACAATTTCAAACAGAACTTTCAAAGGCTGCATTGCTAATTTCAAGATCACAATCTGGGTTCCAGCACTCTTTCCAATAGACGTAATGGCTCGGGGAGCCTTTATTTCCTGGCACGGTATGCTAGATACCTGGATTAGTGGTGCTGGAAGAGCACAGCAGTTCAGGCAGCATCCAAGTAGCTTCGATATCGACGTTTCGGGCAAAAGCCATTCATCAGGAATAACAGGCTTGTCACCGTATTCAAATAATCTCTGCTTCGCAAATAATATCTCCCTCTTTGCTATTTGAGTAAGTGTGGAATTCAAAGTTTCCCTAAGGGCTGTGATCTGCTGTAGTTTAGGAATGGGGGGTCTATCCACATACGCTGTCTCGTCCGCCTTCAGGCGAGCCTCGAGCCAATGCTGTTCTCTCTTTTGTCTCTTCTGGTCACAGAATATGAGATGACCAAGCCTTGCACGTATGTCTTACCAGTCTTCCACATCACCGAACAGTTACTGGCCGTGTTTGATTTGATATCCCAGAAGGTTTTAAATTCCTGCGAGAAATATTTTATGAACGTACTATCCTTCAATCGGAAAGGGTCCATATGCCAATGTCGGGAAGCTATCTCGTTGTCACTCGTCCTAACCTCCATATATACTGCGGTACGTTCGGAAATAGTTATATTACATACTTTACAAAACAATATTGAGTTCAAATGTGTCGAGGGGACACAAACATATTGCTTCTTGTATGGCACTTGTGTGGGTTAGAATAAAAAGTAAAGTCTCTACCCTGAGGGTGAAGACACCTCCACACATATACCAGCCCCAACTCCCTACTCAGATCTGCCAACTGCCTAGATCTCATAGATATGCCCGCAGCGATCTTAGGTATTCTGTCCACCCCTGGTTCGATGATACAATTAAATCTCCCCCTATAATTGTGAGGCACACCCCAAGAGCCACCAACTTGGAGATCACTTCCATGACAAATTTAAATGGTGCAACAGCGGGCAATAGTGATTCAAAGTCGCATATTCCTCTCCATATATTAGGGCTTTAATTAATATATATCATCCAGACTCTTCTTTTATCTGGCTTAGCATTTGGAAGGGAAGATCCTTCCCGGTAAGACTGGCAACTCCCCTACTTTTTGAGCTGAAAGATGAAAAGAACGCCTGGCCAAATGCACCCTGTTGCAGCTTCGAATGCTCCTTATCAAGTAGATGTGTCTCCTGTAGAAGGGCGACATCCACCATTTCTTTCTTTTAAGACTTGATAATATATTTTCCCTTTCGATTAAAGAGTGGCTCCCCTTGACATTCCAGGTGCACCACCTAAACGAATGACTAGCCACGATAGTCCAAGCAAGTCCGAGAAACCCCAATAGGAAGAACCCCCCCAAAAGATATTGAATAAAAAGCAAAAATGATTCAAACATAAAACACTCTTTAAAACAGCTAAATCAAAACAACTAAGAACTATTCCTAAAAACAAATAACATAAAACATACTCAAAAGGAGGCTTTCCCCCTTGTTCACAATGGGCACTACTACCTTCCAATAATCCCATCACAACAGCTCCCAGCCAGAGGCATGCCCTCGTCCTAGGCATTACAAATTAGAGTAAATAAATTCCAACACCTTATAAGTCAGAAGTTAAAGGTGGGCGACCTCCCACAGCAACACCTCGATACACTTAGCAAAACAACAAGATGAAAATATATAAAATAACAAAATTACAATCCCAGCAAGTAATAAGCAACTGAATAAAAAAAGAACACTCCGAAACGTCTCCCAATAATCAAATAAACTGCACGAGCTATAGAAAAGAGAACATAGAACGGATAAGGAATGAACACTCCCCCTCCCCCACCACCACGGAAAGATAGAGAAGAGGAAAAAAGGAAGAAAGGACGAGGGAATAAAAGAAGAAAAGAGGGGCAAAATAATGTCATTATCCATATAGTTCAAATTCTGCAGTCTATTTAAGAGCATTCAGGAATTCTTTTACTTTTTTTCGGGTGATCTGAAGTCATATACAGTTCCTCCATGACTGCAGCATAGCATTGCCGGATATTACGTAGAATATTCAATATTCAAATCCCTCAGATGCTTCTTCACCTCATCAAATGCCTTCCTATTGCGGAGCACAGGCAGAGAACAACATTATCCAGGAGCCCCTGTATATCTTGGCGTGGGGATCCTTCCCCGAATCTGTGGTGGACTCCAGCAGCATCTGTTTTTTCCTCGAATATTGAAGTCGAACTAGGACCTGGCGGGGGCGCTGGTCTAACCCGAGCCGGCGCACAGCAACCCGATGGGCCTGCTCAACCGGCAACCAGCCCAGCTCTGACTCCAGTTCCAGCAGCTGTGGTAGCCATTTCTCCAGGAAATCAACAAGCTGCCCTTCCTCCTCCTGTTCGGGAAGGCCCAGCAACCGAATATTTTTTGTCTGAAAACCTCGATTTTCGAGGTCGTCAATATGTTCATCTAAGGTCGGGACTCGATGTTCCACAGCCCAGACCTGACCCATGGATGACTCAGCGGTGGTCTCGGAGGCTGTGGTCTGTTGCCCCGCCCCACCCCGACACGCTGCCTGAGTTTCTCAATCTCTCCGTCATGTTTCTTCAGCATGACTGAGATCGACTCTAACCTGGACTGGTCTCATCATTGGAAGCATCAATCATCTCTCGGTGTTGAATAAGCTCTGAGATAAGGCTCGCCCCAGCAGGTCATGCCCCCGTCTCTGTTGCTAAGGGGTAGTGGGAGAGAAGTCCTTGTCTGTTGTGAAAAGCGAGAGCCTTTATCTCTGGTCATTTTGAAAATCATCAGACTGCTAAAGTCTGATGTAGAATGGCCAAGGATGCTGGGCAAAAAGTATTTTAGCAATTTAGCAGGTGAGGTGAGGGGGGACGGGGGGTTCCCACATTGCCTGAGTCTTGGGCAGAGCTCTGCACAATCAGACCTACTGGGTCGCCGCCATCTTGGATCTCACTGACACCCTGTTTAAAAGGGGAATAATGATAAAGACAGAAAATTACAAACCAATTAGCCTACCCCGGTCATGGGTACATTCCTGGAATCCATTGCGAAGGATGAGATTTCTGAATAATTGCCGGTGCATGATGAAGTAGGGCAAAGTCAGTTTGGTTTCATCAAGGGGAGGTCATGCTAATGAATCTGTTACAACACTTTGAGGATATAAAAATCCGGTTAAACCAAGGAGAGCTAATGGATACGATGCATCTGGACTTCAAGAGGGACGTTGACAAGGTGCTTCACGGAGGCTGCTGAGTAAGATAAGGGCCCATGGTGTCAGAGACACGGTACTAGTGTGTACAGGAACTTGACTGTCTGGCAGAAGGTAGAGAGTGGGAATAAAAGGCTCCTCCTCAGGATAGCAGCTAGTAACAACTGGTGTTCCGCAAGGGAACCACAACTTTTTACTTTGTACAATAACAATCTAGATGACGGAACTGAGGGCAATCCAGCGAGGTGTTTGGATGACGCAAAGGTAGACATAGGGACAGGTGGCACGGTGGTACAGTGGTTAGCACTGCTGCCTCACAGTGCCAGAGACCCGGGTTCAATTCCCGCCTCAGGCGACTGACTGTGTGGAGTTTGCACATTCTCCCCGTGTCTGCGTGGGTTTCCTCCGGGTGCTCCGGTTTCCTCCCACAGTCCAAAGATGTGCAGGGCAGGTGAATTGGCCATGCTAAATTGTCCGTAGCGTTAGGTAAGGGGTATATGTAGGGATATGGGTGGGTTGCGCTTCGGCGGGGCGGTGTGGACTTGTTGGGCCGAAGGGCCTGTTTCCACACTGTAAGTAATCTAATCTAAAGGTATCTATGAGATGGCAGGGAGGCTGCAGAAGGATTCAGACAGGGTAGGAGAGTGGGCAAAGATGTGGCAGATGGAGTATAATTTGGGCAAGTGCGAGGTGATGCACTTGAGGAGATAGAAGAGAGGCATGGACTATTTTATAACTGGGTAGAAAATTCAGAAGTCTGAAGTGCAGAGTGTTGCGAGTTCCAGTCAGGATTGTCTCAAGGTAAATGACAAGATTGTGTCAGTAGTTAGGAAGACGCTGTATCTGCCACAAAGTGTGTTTTGAAATCTTATTTTCAGCAAAAGAACTGAGTCAACTCTTATAAACAATGATATTTGTTTGTTGAACACAATTAATATGAGAACAATAAAACGTATTATAACATAATGAAAAACATTACAATCTATCTTATGGTTTAACTTAACTTTGGATGATCACATACCACCCCACCAGAAGTTGACCGGATTCCACCTCATGAAGTCCTCTTGTTCTTCTGATGGTCTTGTAGGTGTCTTCTCTTTCAGTGATTATTCTCGAGTTACAACTCTCCGAGAGGTTTTATGGTGATTCTTATCCTTCCATGTCTTCACGTCTTTTTGGGATGGTCTGGAGGATCTGCCAATGGAATGATCAGGTTCATTTACCTTGATCAATCAGATCCAACCTTGGATTGTCACATTGATGGCCCAAAGGGGACATTCCACTATCCCATTCAGGTCCAACTTCAGGTATGTATTGCAGGGTCTGTAGATGTCAGGCTTGTTCGCAAACTATCTCTGGATAGCTTCAGCCTGTCTGCATTCTGCAGCATGTGGATGAGCACAGAGACTTTGGTCAAGGCTGGGTTCTACATCCCAGCATGCTTCAATCATTGTTAATGTTTGTAAGAATTTACTATTGTCCATCTTAAGATTATTATTTCAGGTGGCCCGTCTGGTCAGAAAGGCAAATACAGTGATGACATTTCTTTTGCGATGACTTGAATGGATGGATTTCCACTGCTCTGAAAGACTCTGGTCAGACCACATTGGAGTATTGTGTACCGTTTTGGGCCCCATAACTCAGGAAGGATGTACCACCGCTGAGCGTGTTCAGAGGAGCTTCATAAGAATGGCCCAAGAATGAAAAGCTCAACATATGAGGTCTCTGGGTCTACACTCGCTGGAGTTTATAAGGATGAAGCGGGCTCTAATAGAGGCAAACAAAATACTGGATGCCTGGTTAGAGTAGATGATGGGAAGATGCTTCCACTGTTAGGAGAGAAAGGATTCAAGGACATAACCTGAAAGTCAAGAGAAAATATTTAGAATTGAGATAAGAAGATACATCTTCCGCCTGAGAGTGGTGAATCTATGGTAGAATGGCAGTTTCCTTCCCTAAACGACTCAGTGAACTAGACAAGTTTTTTTCTCGGAAATCGATTCATAACCACCATCAGTCTCTTATTTCCCGATTTGAATTTAAGCTCCACCACTTGTGGCAGGACTTGAACCCAGGTCGTTCGAACATCATCTGGGTTTATCACGTAAGACTTTAATGACAACACCACAAGATCACTGATTTGCCCAATACTCCACAGTGTGGCTCACTTATGCAGTATGATATGCACTGGGATTTGCTTTCATGTTATCGTTGACTTCCTTATCAAGATATAGATGAATTTTCTCCGTTATGCAATTCCTCTTTAGTGTTTATTATCTCCCTAATTATTGCCAATTTCATCAGCTGTCCTGCCTTTGACTGTTCTTTTCTTCCCCCTCTCCACCCAGGCCAAATCCTTCCTTAGGTCAGTTTAATTATCATTGCCTAACACCAGAACTCTTATGTATGACTCAGTCTTCACTCAATCTGAATGTGAAACTCCAGCATGTTGTGGTTATTCCAAGGCAAAGCTCATCCACCAATCTTTTCTTGTTACATAATATCAAATCTAAATTAGATTAGATTCCCTACAGTATGCAAACAGGCTCTTCGTCCCAACAAGTCCACACCTACCATCCGAAGAGTAACCCACCCATTCTCATTTCCCTCTGAGTAATGTTACCAACTCTATGGGCAATTTAGCATGGCCAATTCACATGACCTGCACATCTTTGGACTGTGACAGGAAATCCACACAGACGGGGGGAGCATGTGCAAACAACACGCAGGCAGTCCCCCGAGGCTGGAATCCAACCTGGACCCTGGTGCTGTGTTAACAACTGAGCCACCATGCCGTCCCATTCTCTGGTTGTTTCCATGACGTCCTGCACTCAGATATAATCTCTCATACACTCTATGAATCTTTATTCAAGGATATCACTGTCAAGTTGATTAATTGAGCCAATTTGCATGTTCAAACCACCCATAGTTACTGTTGTGCCCTTGTTACAAACCCTCATTCTTTACTACCTCAGAAGTACCTTGGGGAGACAGTGGCTGAAAATTCCTCTTCTCAAGAGATTTCTTCTCTTGCTTTTTATTTGCACTGAGACGGACTTCAAATATTTTTTTGCACAAAACAAACTTGGTGGATTTTGTCTGGTCTACATAACCACACATACTGTGCTGACACTCAGGTAAATGTAACTATTACATCAAAACTGGTCAAACGCCCCTCACCACCTTCCTGACCTCACACACCCCACTCCCTCATACACCTCACTCCCTCACACTTTTACCAACTGATGAGAATCCACAATCTGATGAAACTTGGAACATTGAATGGTACAGCACAGTGCAGGCACATCAGCCCTCAATGTTTTGTCAGCCTTTTATCCCACTCTAAGGTCAGACTAACCTACGTAACCTTCAATGCATTAACTTTCGTGTGCCAACCCAAAAGTCTTATTAATTATTCCTAATGTATCTGACTCTACTACCACCGCTGGAGGAAAGCCCTGGCCGCTCAACCTTTCTTTGTAAGACATGCCCTCCAGTCCTGGCAGCACCCTGGTAAGTCTCCTCTGCACACTCTCTGAGGCTTCCACGTGTTTCCTATAATGAGGCAACCAGAACTGAATACAATATTCCAAGTGTCGTTGAACCACAGCTTTATAGAGCGAAGAAATAACATCGCTGCTTTTAAACTCAATCCCCCTGATAATGAAAGACATCACACCGTATTCCTTCTGAACAACCCTATCAACTTGGGAGGCAACTTTGAGAGATCTATGGACAATGACCCCAAGATCCCTCTGTCACTCCACACTGCCAAGAATACTGCTTTTAATCCTGTATTATTTAGGCGAATGCAACCTTCCAAAATAAATTGCATCACACTTTTAAAGGTTGAAATCTATCTGCCACTTATCAGCCCAGCTCTGCATCCTGTCAATATTCTGTTGCAACATACAATAGCCCTCCACACTATCCACAACCCCACCAACCTCCGTGTCACCGGTAAAGTTACGGACCTAATCTCCACTTCCTCATCAAAGTCATTTCTAAAAATCACAAAGAGCACAGGTCCCAGAGCCGATCCCTGTGGAGCACCACTGCTCACTGAACTCCATGCTGTATACTTTCCATCTGCTACCACCCTCTGTCTTCTGTGGGCCAGCCATGCCCGTATCCAGATAGCCAAGTTTCTCTGCGCCCCATGCTTCCGTACCTTCTGAATGAGCCTACAATGGGGAACGCCTTGCTAAACTTTTTGTTGACCACATCTACTAGTCTACCTTCACCAATGTGTTTTTTACATCTTCAAAGAATTCAATCAGATTTCTGACGGATGACCTGCTCATCACAAAGCTATGCTGACTATCTGTAATCAAACTGTCGTTTTCTAAGTTATTGTAAATCCTGTCTCTCAGAAACATCTGCAATACTTTGCCCACCACTGATGTAAGACTGACTGTTTGGTCATTCCCAGAGTTATCCCTATTGCCTTTCCCAAACAAGGGAATAATATTTGTCACCCTCCAAACATCTGGCTGGCACTGCTCCAGTGGACAGTGCGGACAGAAAAACCATCGCCAAAGGCACGCCAATCTCTCCCGTCACTTCCTGGAGTAACCTAGGGTAACTCCATCTGGCCCAGGGGATTTACCTATCCTTATGTTTGTAATTCATTCAATCAGTGTATACATCCCTTCAACTTTTGTACACCCTGTCCAACCAACCGATTGTCTGCTTTACATTTCAGTGCAGTTTTCAGTGCTGCCTTCCTGAGTAAGTACAGTTCACAACATTCTGTGAATAATGGCATGGAAAAAATAAAGGAATGCACCAACGCCTTCCTGATGAAGAGATTATGGCCGAAATATCGGCTCTCCTACCCCTTGGATGCTGCCTGATCTGCACCACACTTTTTGATTCTGATCTCCATCAACTGCAGTCCTCACTTTCTCCATTACTGAGGGCTTTCCCATCTGCACACTGAGTGGGCAATTAACCATCAGAAACTCATTGTATGTGGAGCTGACTGCTCAGTTCTGGAAAGTTGCACTTGATGAGTACATTTTTAAAAAAGAAATTACAATTCCACAGATATTCATTCAGTGCCAGAGTTAGAGTTGTAGTTCATGGTTTCAGCAGCTTGATAACAAACAGGAAATGACTGAAGAACGCCGAGGTACAAGGTATTCCAGGAATTATATTCCATCTTACGTTAATGCTGGGAGTGTTTTCAGACAGACTGACAGATGCGATAAGGGAATGAGTTGACATGTGGAGGTGTGACATTTTTACCATCAAAGAGGCGCATTTGAGGGAGGTCAGGGCTAACATATCAGTACTCTATTACAGTGGAACTACAGGCAGGACAGGGCAGGGTGTTAAAGCGGATGTGGTGCTGCTTTATTAATTAACAAGCCAGTTATTGTTGAAACGATAGTCAATATCTTGGAAGGGTCTTCAAATGAGGCTTTGAGGGTCGAGGTTTGAATCAAAATGATGACACACACACTGCTTTTTTAAAGCACATTTTAGCTTACAGTGTGGAAACAGGCCCTTCGGACCAACAAGTCCACACAGACCCTCCGAAGAGTAACATTAAGATTGACAAGTCGCCAGGCCTGGATCAGATTTGTCATCGGCTGCTTTGGAAAATGAGAAATGCGATTGCTTCGTCACTTGCGAAGATTAGATTACTTACAGTGTGGAAACAGGCCCTTCGGCCCAACGAGTCCACACCGACCTGCCGAAGCGTAACCCACCCATTCCCGTACATTTACCCCTTTACCTAACACTACAGGCAATTTAGTATGGCCAATTCACCTGACGTGCACATCTTTGGACTGTGGGAGGAAACCGGAGCAAACCCACGCAGACACGGGGAGAATGTGCAAACTCCACACAGTCAGTCGCCTGAGTTGGGAATTGAACCGAGGTCTCTGGCGCTGTGAGGCAGCAGTGCTAACTACTGTGCATCCTCGGTCTCCACTGGAGTCGTTCCTAAGGACGGGAGAGAGGCAAATGTAATTCCTCTCGTCAAGAAAGAAAATAGGGAATTCCCGTGCAATTACAGTCCAGTAAGTCTCACGTCTGCCTTCTGCAAGGTGTCAGAAAGGATTCTGAGGGATAGGATTTATGACCATCTGGAAATGTATGCCTTGATTAAATGCAGTCAACATGGCTTTGTGAGGGGCAGGTCATGATGAGGGTCGGGTTGTGGCTGTGGTGTATATGGACTTCAGCAAGGCATTTGATAAGTTTCCCCATGGTAGGCTCATTCGGAAGGTCAGGAGGAATGGGATTCAGGGGAACATAGCTGTCTGGATACAGAATTGGCTGGCCAAAAGAAGACAGCAAGTGGTAGTAGAAGGAAAATATTCTGCCTGGAAATCAGTGATGAGTTGTGTTTTACAGGGCTCTGTCCTTGGGCCTCCACTATTTGTAATTTTTATTAATATCATGGATGTGGGGATTGAAGGATGGTTTAGCAAGTTTGCAGACGACACAAAGGTTGGAGGTGTCGTTGACAGTATAGAGGGCTGTTGTAGGCTGCAGAGGGACATGGACAGCATGCAGGGATGGGCTGAGAGTTGGAAGATGGAGTTCCGCCTGGATAAATGCGAGGTGATTCATTTTGGAAAGTCGAATTTGAAAGCTGAGTACAGGATTAAGGATAGGATTCTTGGTAGTGTGGAGGAACAGAGTGATCTTGGTAGGCATGTATAGGGATCCCTTAAAATGGCCACCCAAGTGGACAGGGTTGTTAAGAAAGCATATGGTGTTTTGGCTTTCATTAACGGGGGATTGAGTTTAAGAGTTGTGAGATCTTATTGCAGCTCTATAAAACTTTGGTTAGACCGCACGTAGAATACTGCATCCAGTTCTGGTCGCCCTATTATAGAAAAGATGTGCATGCTTTGGAGAGGATTCAGAGGAGGTTTACCAAGATGCTGTCTTCACTGGAGGGCTTATCTTATGAGGAGAGGTTGACTGAGCTCAGACTTCTTTTATTGGAGGGAAGGAGGAGGAGAGGGGAGCTAATTGAGTTATACAAGATAATGACAGGCATTGAGAGAATCGAAAGCCAGAGACTATTTCCCAGGGCAGAAATGACTAACCCGAGGTGTTATAGTTTTAAACTGGTTGGCGGAAAGTATGGAGGGGATGTCAGAGGCGGGTTCTTTACACAGAGAGTTGTGACAGCATGGAATGCGTTGCTAGCAGTAGTTGTGGAAGCAAGGTCATTGGGGACATTTAAGAGACTACTGGACATGGATATGGTCTCAGAAATTTGAGGGTGCACACATGAGGATCAGCGGTCGGTACAACATCGTGGGCTGAAGGGCCTGTTCTGTGCTGTCCTGTTCTATGTTCTTTTTTCAAAGTCCTTGCATTTCATAATAACTTGGTCTTGGTTGTGGAACTGAGACCCATCATTTTAATGTTCCATACTGTGAGTTGTGCACTGTTTTCATCATATTGTTAAAAAAAAAACTGAATAAAGGGTGGATTTTGTGTTTATTGGACAATTTAAAAGTTGGTATTACAAAAGGATTTCAGACTTTCAGTAAAAAGACTTTGCTGTTAATGGTTAGAACAATGCTGCAAACATTTACACAGAGATTTCCAGCTCAAGTCGCACACAAGGATGTTGGGCTAGGCTGATGCAAGCCATTAATGGAGCTGCACAATTCTGTTTGGATACTGACATTGTGGAAATAACATGCACTGGATATTGTTTATGAGGGATTCAATGTAAGATGCTATGTGCTGCAGGCGTCCTTCACCTTTATCATATCGTCATTCAGGATTGTGTCCAAGATACAAAATTACAGAGATTGGGTGGCAAACCAGAAGGGGTATATTTGCAAGATATGGTTGTCTACATGTCATTGTTATAAATGTTGAACTGCATCTGGACTAGCGCCATTGGCTAGTCCATTGACCAGTCTGCCCCACACACATCTCCCTGTTGTTCAGGTATGTCTCTACCCAGTCTATTGTGAGAGATTGTGTGAGTAACTATCCAGCTCAAGTTAGGAAGCTCTCTGAACAGATTTTGAGATGGCCAATATTTTCGAGGTCGTGTGCGGGCCAGTAAAACTGTGTATGAATGTAGTTTTTTTCTCAATGTCATTTCCAACAGCTTTGCTGCCTGCAAGATGGTGTGTTCACTGAACTGAACATGAATTGGCTGTTTACTACAGTCACTGAATTGTGTAATAGGTGTGCGCTCTGGTATTTCAATTATTGTTCACTTCAATTGCTTTCAACTGAAAAGCAATGATGTATGGTTTATTTTAAAATATGGAAGAAACAAAGTGATATTAACTCTTCACTATACAAAATGTAAAAGTGACCTGTTGCATATTTCCCATAGACTAATCAAGCAAAATCAGATATTGTCTGGAAAGCAAGATTATGTGAACAGGACTATGTCCCAGGCAACATCACCATCCTCTGTGGTATGTTCTGTCCCACTGACAGGACACAGCCAGACAGAGGGGGATAGCTCCTTGACATATAGTCAATATAAGGTGGCATGGTGGCTCAATGGTTAGCACTGCTGCCTTATAGCACCAGGGACCCAGGTTTGATTCCAGCCTTGGGCCGCTGCCTACGTGGAGTTTGCACATTCTCCCCGTGTCTGCAAGGGTTTCCTCCCACAGTCCAAAGAAATGCATGTCAGGTGAATTGGCCATGGTAGTGGGTTGCTCTTTGGAGGGGGTTGGCGTGGATTGGTTGTGCCGAAGGATCTGTTTCCACACTGTAGGAAATCTAATATAATCATCGTGCTCAGCATTGATATTGGATCCTGTGGCAGCTAGACTGTTCTGCGGCAGGATATGGTGAACTAATAAAAGAGAAACCTATAACTGACCACATCCTCACCGATCTGCCTGCTGCAGATACATCCCTCCATTTCATATATCGGTAACAATGTTCACTGCATAGTCCTTCTGTGGAACGAGGGCTAACTTCCCATTTTGCAGACCCTTCACACCATGACATGTACTGAATGGTACAGACTTTGAACAGATTATGCAACCAATGACGATGCATCCATGAGGTACAATGGTTCATCGGCAGCAGCACATTCATATTCTGTACAACTCATACAGTTCGCAACTTCCGGGACCAACATACCTCCCACTGTACAGTAATCACCACGGCCATACATACGTCCCTCTGTACAGAAACCATCATGACCCAACATACCTCCCACTGTACTGCAACCATCACAGCCCGACATACCTCCCACTGTACAGTAAACATCACGGCCCGACTTACCTTCCACAGTATAGTAACCATCATGGCACGACATACCTACCACTGTTCGGTAACCATCAAGAGCTCAGTGCTTAGCACTGCTGCCTCACAGCACCAGGGCCCTAGGTTCAATTCCGGCCTTGGGTGTCTGTGTGGAGTTTGCCCATTCCCCCCGTGACTGCGTGTATTTCCTCTGGGTGTTCCGGTTTTCTCCCACAATCCAAAGACGCGCAGGTCAGGTGAACTGGCCATGATAAATTGCCCAGTGTTCGGTGCGTTCGTCAGGGTTAAATGTAGGGCAGGCGAATGGATCTGGTTGGGTTGATCTTCTGAGGATTGGTGTGGATTGGTTGGACTGAAGGGCATGTTTCCACACTGTAGGGAATCTAATGTAACCTCCAAGGTTCAAATCAGGAATATGATGGAATAATCACCGGTCAGAATGAGTGCAACTCTAACAGTATTCTCGTACAGACTTACTAGCAACAGGCAACACAGATGTGTGGGGAATATCCTGTCTCACAAACTTGATGGATTATGTTGAGGATGCGACAAAATTGATTGAAGAGGGCATGGGGCTCGATGTTGGCCATTTGGACCTTAGCAAGGCCTTTGATATGGTTCCTTATGGTAGGCTCATACAGAAGGTGATGTGAAATGGGATCAGCGTTCAGTTCGTAAGATGGATAGAGAACTGCCTGATCAGAGAAGACAGAGTAGTTGTGGAACAGTGTTTTTGTGACTGGAGATCTGTAAATATATTGGTGGAGTTTCAAATTATGAGGGTGATTGTCAGAGAATACAGCAGGATGTAGGTCAGCTGCAGACTTGGACAGAGAAAACACAGGTGTAACTTTATCTGGGCAGTTGCGATGTGATGCGTTTTCGAAGGTCTGATGCAGGAGAGAAGTATAAAGTTGATGGAAAAATTACTGGCCGCATCAACATCCGAAGGGATGTAGGTTTACAGCTCCTTAGTTCCCTACAAGTTGCACGGGTGGATAGGGTGATCAAGAAGACTGATGGAAAACTTGCAGCCGTGCATCGGAGCATGCAGTATGAAAAATAGCAGGTCATATTGCAGCTGTAGAGAAACTTAGTTCGGGCACATTTAGACTATTGTGTACAGTACTGGTTGCCACACCAGCAGAACGATGTGAAAGTGTTGGAGAGGGTATGGAAACGTTTTACCAGCATGTTGTCTGGTTTGTAGGGTATTAGCCAGAAGGAGATATTGAACAAACGTGGATTATTTGCACCTGGGCATCATTGGCTCTGGGGGTAACTGATAGACATTTACAAAATTATCAGAGGCATAGATAGAAGGACAGTTAGGTTTTAGGTAAAATGGAGAAAGTTCAGGAGATGTGATAAGTAAGGTTTTTTTGCTGTTCCAGACAGAATGTGAAAGTGCCTGGAATGCACTGATAGAGTGGAAGAAGCCAATATAGCAAGCTTTAAGAGGGATCTTGGCACAAGTATTAATAAGTAGGGAATAGAATGACATAGACGGTATCACAGAAAAAAAAACTTTTATTTGAACTTTAGACTGGCATCATGTGTCAGTGCGAGCTGGCTGGGATGAAGGGCCTGTTCCTATACTGGACTATTCTTTAAAACAAGATTTCAGCGCAGGAGCGGAAAGATGTTGACTGAATGATGACTGATGATCAACAGCCACATACAGTGGATATCTCAACAACTTGCAGCTTCATTCCCTCCCACCCACAGTAGGGAAACTCAACATGGAGAATTAGACGTGAAAGTCCGAGCTGGTAACTGGTGACTTCATCTTGCCCCTCGCTCCGACGGCCTTCTACCTTGGACACAAACATCTCGGGGGACACTGCATAGACAGAAGCGGCATGTACTCCACACCCACCAATGCTGGCATCTGTCACATGCTAGCCTCACCATGCCATCCCAGGACATATCCGACACAATGACAGTACGCTTCTGTATTTCAATGCTACAGCTCAGGGTTGCACTGACAACTCTCATTGCAATGCTGCTGCAAGGACACTGTGCTCAGGGACACACATCCAGCTCATGGATTGTCCCTCTGGGCCTCTCATTCAGTGTTTGCACACACTAACTTTGAACTGACTTCAACACTCACAGAATTATTGCCTTGCCTTACCCTGCACTCAGCAGGGTTTCCCCTTAGCCAGAGCTACCAGACTCACCCGCCTGCTGTATTGTCTTGGTGTTTAGCACAGACCCAAACCAGGAAGCTTGATATCATTGCCCACAGTAGGTCAAAGTGCCCAGCACAGTGAGTCTCAGATCCCAGTCTGACAGCTTGGAAATGGTCAGTCAGCCTGTCGTGGTTGTTAGGGTCAGGATCCTTCCCCTGCGATGGGTGGAGGAGCTGAATGTTGGGAGCCCCTTATCCCTCTTGGCTCTTTCTGCTCTCGTGTGGGGTGGTTCCTTCCAAAATGTGACAATTACCAAGCGGTATTAAGGAGGTGGAATTGTTTGTAACAGCTGGTACAGATCGAGAGAAGGTGCTGCACTCAGTGACAGTGGGAGAACATGAGCATTTGTGGGGGTTTGATGTAGTAACAGAAAGACAGTGAGGGTGAGGTCATAAAATGCAGATGGTGGTACTTACCTTGGTGGCGTGGAGAAGGTCACTGACCTCCTTCTGACACGGCTTGACATTCGCCAAGAAGGCTGGCATATCACTGACACAGGGATCAACCTCCAACCAAGCTGGCAGGGTGTAGTGTAATGGCCTCCCCTGCCAGTCCTGGAGGAAGATAATGTCCTTTTCGTGCACCATGCCATGCACCAGAATGGATGAATATTTCCTGTGACATCAGGAGCATGATAAGACATTGATAACAATTGGGATAAGTACTTCAACCAGTTACTTTCAGAGGATTGATCGTATGATGTCATGACCACCGAGTTCAACATTTCCAAAATGCATTACGACAGTGGCAATAAGTTATCGGTATTTAGGGAGCTGTCACGCACAGAGGTTTTAATTTTTCATTGAAAAACAATAACCAAATACTTGAGAGTCAACAGAAACGGCAGCTTCACTGTTCCCTTTCAGATCAGACAACGATCCACTGTCCAAAAGAGTAACTACGTTGAAAGTGCTGTAAAACCATAATCAGGTTCTGAGCAGAGAGAAATACAATTAACCTTTTGAGTCCAATATGAGTTTTTCAGAAGAGGATCATATCAGACTCAATATGCTTCTCCCTCCAGATCCTGAAACATCTGTGGGGTTTTGTCACTGTTTACTGTTTGCATTTCAGGTTTACAGTTTCCACAGTATTCCCGAGCACAGTGACTTCGTTTGGTTAGGAGCGGAGCTGGGGGAGGGGGAGGGATAGGGGGCATGTTGTCTCAGGCGTTAGCATGGCCGTCTCACAGTACCAGGGACACAGTTTGAGGGGAGGTGGAGATGTCATGGTGTCTCAGTGGTTAGCACGGCTGTCTCATGGTACCAGCGACACGTTTTTGGGGAGAGGGGGAGAGGGGCATGGTGTCTCTGTGGTTTGCACGGCTTTCTCATACTACCAGGGACCCAGTTTGCTTCCATCCTCAGGACTTGTTGCATTGCATTTTCACATTGTCCCCGGGTCTGCAAGTGTTTCCTCCGGGTGCTCCAGGTTCCGCCCACAGTCCAAACCGGTTCAGTCGATTGAATATTCTAAATTACCAATCATGTGCAGCTCGGTTTATTAGCTATGTGAGATGCAGGGATAGATTTGTAGTCGGATTAACCAGGGGAAATGCAGGAGTAGGGCATGAGGTGGGTCTGGGTGCAATGCTTTTCGGATTGTCAGTGTGGATTCGAAGGGCCTATGTCCCATAAAATAAGGAAACAAATGTTAAATCAAACAATGGAAGATACTTGAAGCCTGAACCAAAAAGAAACAGAGTGCAGGGGAAATGGAGCTGGTTTGGCAGCCTGTGTCGAGAGAAAAACAGTTTTAACATTTTGAGCCCACTGACCATGTATCAGATCAGAAAGCAGCTGGGAGTAGTCTAATGTCTGTTGGTGGAGTAAGATAAATATACGGGAAATAGAGTGATAGAATAAATAAACCAAGGATTATTGATAATCAGCTGGGATGGAAATAAAATGTGACATTATTTTAATTTATTTTTTACCTCTTCCCATATTCCTGAGTTTAATGCACGTGTGGGCAAATATCCACGTACCTGTTTGAAGTGAGTTCTGTCCCCTCGATCTAGTTCCTCAGTGTGGTTATTTTCTTTCCTTTATGAATGGGACATGTTTGATGTTGGCTGGGCCAGAGTTTATTTCTCTTTCCTCTTTGCTCTTGAGAAGCTGTTGGGAAACTGCCTTTCTGAATCATTGTACATCGATGTACTGTCGGCTGCCAGTGCTCAGGTCTGTCTGGTTTCACTTCTTTGAGAACTTGTGTTATAGCTGAATGGTTGGCTTGGCCATTTCAAAGGGCATTTGAGTATCTACCATTGCTGAGGGTCTGGAGTAACATGTACGTCAGACCAGTGAAGGTAGTAAGTTTCCTTCCCTGAAGGACACTAAAGAGGCAGGGGCTTTTAGTTTTAACAAACATCAATGTTTCATTAGATTGTTAATTCCAAATATTGTATTGAATTCAAGTTCTACCGTCTGCTGTGGGGAGATTGAAGGCCGGGTTTGGGTCATTACCTGGGTCCCTGGATTTATAGTCTGGCGAAAATAACATGAGACCATCAGCTCCCCAACAACTCCTTCAGCAATAGCAGTGTTGCTATTATCATGAATGAGGTAAGCAAAATTTTGCAGTTACATTGTCAAGTACTTCCATGGAGAACAAAGCTGTTAATATTTCAGGTGACAGTGTCTATGCCGACATCCTATGGATTTTCAGCATCGAATAGCAACTGAAGTCCTGCTCCTTGAATGCTGCCTGACCTGCTGTGCTTTTCCAGCACTAAACTCTCGTGTCTTCAGGCCCTGAATGGTCTGCTCTGTTTCTGTGTACCAGCTTATCGAAGTAAATGTCCTCCAAATACTCTTGTCTGGCAGATTTGAGGAGCTGAATGGAATATAGGGACATCGGACTGAGGAGCAGGATTGGTTAATTAGACACTTTGAGCCTTCTCCAGTAGATAGTAAGATTATAGCTGATCAGTTTGTGGTCTCAGCCCCAATTTTCTATCTATAGTTCATTGTCCTTTACTGTCCAATATCAAATATACAGCTTTGACTAAACGCAAACACACAGGCACCACAGACTTCCGGGGAAGAGCATTTCCATTCAAACAGCCCTTTGTGAATTTCTCCTCATCCATGCTCAGACTGCGGTTAGACGGGTCACTGTTTTATTTTTTAGTGTCTCTACTCGACTGGTCATTATAAATTTTAAAAGTAACCAGATTTGTGTTATGGCCAATGATATAGTTCTCAGACGAGGTCACGTTCATTGTGAGGGACAAGTCAGTTCGATATCTTATATTTGCAGAAGTAATTCACCAAATCAAAGATACTCAAAGTAAGATGGAAAGATACGTGACAAGCAGTTTGGACAGATATGTACATTAATATTTATCTTTCAATGCATGCACCAAACACTTTGTGCATACACACAGGCACACACAGACACACCCATACACATGCCTGAAGGCAGACAGAAAAAAAACTCTGCAGAATACCAGCTCGAAAGAGTTTTACAAGAAATAGTCAAATTAAAGATAAAAAGGAAATACAAAATAAATGGTATTCTGTTTCTGAGGGAGCAGTAAGCTGTGGCTTCTCAAGCAGGTTGCATTCTCTTGATCTTTTAGCTGAAATATGTAATAATGTTATCTGACCACCATACTGGATCATGTGAAGACTCCTTGAACATTCTCAGGATTGTATTACTCCATCCGTATAACCTGCTCCCTGTAGGACCAATTGATAAAGTATAGTTTGAAGATACGTTTGTACGTATCCTTATAATTTTGTCCAATAAATTCATGTCTTCAAAGTATCTGTTTTAAAATGAGTACATCATTGTCTTAAATTTAAATCCTTAGTTCTTGTCTCACATAATCGTAGGAAATGTCCATCAGCTACGCAACTAATACACTATCCTCAAGATCTTATATGGTTCAGTATGAACATCACTCATTCTCAATCCTGAAGTACTCAGGCCCTGTAGAGCTTTATAAAATGACGAGGGGCATGGAAATGGTGACGTTTCCTTGACTGTGGGAATCCAAAACTCGATCAAATAAATTTAAAGCGATAGGGGAAAGAATTAAAAGAGACAAAAGTGGTAACCTTTTCATGGAGTGTATGGAATAAACTGTCAGAGGAAGTGTTGGAAGCTGGGACAATTACAGTATTGAAAGCCCATTTAGTTTGGTGCATGAATAAGCAGTGTTCAGTGGGATATGGTCCAAATGCTGGCAAATGGGACTTGATTAATTTAGGACATCCAGTCGGCACGGACAAGTTGGACCAAACTTTCTGTTTCCATTGTGTAAGACAGAATACGGCCTTCATTCCAGGAAGAAAAAAGTAAAGTGAAACATTTTTAGAAAGACTGGAAAACAATTGAGTATATTTACTATTCAGTTTAGGGAATCATAGTTATATAGATTACATCTAATTTGGCATCAGGAAACCCCTGTACAGATGTAGTAAAACGTCCTGACAGCCTTTGTATAAAGTATATATCTTCCATATATCTTCAAAATCACTCGCTACTTTTGCATAATAACTTTGTCCGATGTCTGTACCAGGATTCATAAATGCCTTTGCACACCGAGTTTTGCGACCTCGCGCCATTTAAACCGTTTACTGTTGTTTTACCTTTCTTTCACAGTACAAGCCTCGGTAGCCCAGCTTATAGTGTTTCTGCTGAAGGTTTGCACATTAAACTCCCCTGTCTATATCCCATTACAGACTCTCTACCTCCACTTGACATCTTACTGAATGACTATCTTGGTGGCTGAACTAATTGAGCTCCAATACAATCAGTCCCCACATCCAAGTCATTGACAGTTTCGAAATAGTTGTTGATCTTGCACTGATCTCCGAGGTACTACACTAAGTTAAAGTTTTCCAACCTGAAAATAAATATTTATACCTTATGTCTATTTCCTGACAGTTAGGCAGAGCTCCCTGTTCCTGTGTAGCAGCCTAGAAAGGTTGGATGGCCTCCTCCTGTGCTGTGTATTGTACTCAAACAGCTGAATGACTTTGTCCTCTCCATTTATAAATTCTTAGGGAACGCAGAAGTCTCCTCGTGTCTCATTGTACCGATCCTGACTGGCTGAATGGGATCTTCCTCTCTCTGTAACAGCCTCGAGAGGTTGAGTGAGGGAACAACACATGGTGCAGGCTCAGCAATTGGCCACTCAGCCCCTCGAGCCTGCTGCACCATTCGGAATGTGCATTGTTGACGTGATTGTAACTACGCATCCCCTTCCTGTCTGTTCCCAAGAAACATGGATTCTCTTGTTCATCAAAGGGCTACCGAATTCAACCTTGAGTGTTTTCAGGAACCCAGTCTTCACTGCTCCCTGGGGATGAGAACACCACAGATCACACAATCCTAAAGAGAAAGGAACATCCCCGTCTCAGTCTGAAATGGGAAGGTCCTTATTCTCAAAATGTGTTCCCCTCAAACCAATCACTACTGTTTCGAAACACAAGGGCACAACAATTAGGAACAGATATAGACCATTCCGTCCCTCAAACCTGTCCACATTTCCATTAACTCTCTTCAATCAAATACTTACCAAATGTAGCCTCCACTGAAGTTAAAGGAATGCCAGATACGATAAGCTCACAAGAGTGTAGGAAATAAGAACATAGAAAAAATACAGCACAGTACAGCCCTTCCGCCCACACTGTTGTGCCATGCTTTTAGCCTACTTTAAGATAAAACTAAACGACATACCCTTAATTTTAGTATCTTCCATGTGCCTATCCAAGAGTCATTTAACTCTCCCTAAAGTATGTGATTCTACTACCACCGCTGGCAGTGTATTCCACTCACCCACCAATCTCTGTAAAAAAACGTGCCTTTGACATCTACCAAAACTTTTCTCCAAACACCTTAAAATTATGCTCACCTCGTGACAATATTTTCCGTCCTGGGAAGAAGTCTTTGGCTATTTACTCTGTTTGTAACTCTCACCATCTTGTTCAGCTCTATCATGTTACCTCTCATCCTTCTTTAATCCAATGAGAAAAGCCATAGGTCCCTCAAACTTTCTTCGTAAGACAAGCCCTCTAGTCCAGGCAGCATCCTGGTAAATCTCCTCAACACCCGTTCTTCAGCTTCCACATCCTTTCTATAATGAGGCGATCAGAACATATCAAATCTGGTCTCACCAGGGCTTTATAGACCTGCAGCATAATCTCCCGGCTCTTAAACTCAGTCCCGCTGCTAATGAAAGCCAACACAACATATGCCTTGTTAACAACTTAGGTGGCAACTGAGAGACCTACAGACATGGACCCCAAGATCCGTTTGTTCTTCCACACTTCTACGAATCCTGCACTTGACCCAGTAATATGCATTCAATTTCGACTTCCAGAATGAACCCCTTCACAAAATAGGACATTGGAACAGAATTAGGCCATTTAACTCCTTAGATCTGCTGAGCTGTTTGATCACGGTTAAAATGTTTCTCAGCCACATTCTCCTGCCTTCACCAACTGACCATTGATTCCCTTATTCACGAAAAACGTACTTATCTCTATCTTAAATAGACCACTGTGTTTGAGTGTAAGTATCCATCTCTGTATGTATATGTGTTGTATGTTTAATGTGCCTATGTATCGTTGTGTGCATCTCTGTGAAATGATGGCTCTGTTGGTTTGAAATTGAGATAAACACCTACTCCCCCTCTCCACCTCTACGTCTGTCCCTATTAAGTTTATAGTCATACAATGCCACCCTCTTCTGGTCTCCCCATGACACTGCACAAGTGTCAGTTTTTTTCTCTCTGTCAGAGGACATCAAATAATGTGAATCTCTCACATTGCACGGCTGTTTGGCTTTGCAAATATCTCTGGAGGCGCAGCACAGTTTTGTCTAATACCTAGATATATTACCATCACCACTGGGTCAGTTTCAGGACTTTTGAATCCTTTCTCACTTACACCTTGTCGGGGTGGATTATAAAATATTTCAATTTAAAGAACATGTAATAAATTCATCGCATCACCTTACAGATGCTTTGGTCAGAATTGCTTGGATGCAGTTGCAGTGGAAATACTCTTTAAGTTGTACACTCTGTGTAACGAGTATTCTTCAAAGACAAATCACTTCCACATTGCAGAGTGAGCACAGATATTACTCAGGAGCATTCGCGACTCTGAGTGTCCTCAGTACAATGACGATCCTACCTATATCTAACTCTGTGTGTATTTGTGTGTGTGTGTGTGTGTGTGTGTGTGTGTGCGTGTGTGCGTGCGTGTGTGTATGTGTGTGTGTGTGTGTGTGCAGATGGTGCTGTCAGTTTGGATGGTGCTATAATCTACCTCCTTCTCCCCACCTCCTATACTGAATCCCTTCTGGTTTTCTCCCTCCACTGCCATTAATGCAGTAGAGTGTGAAGGCCAGCAGAGGTGGACACTGCATCACTTTAAACAATACAGAGACTGGCACATCTGCAATTGGCACACGGATACGCACAGAGACACGCAGATACACACAGGTATGAATATAGATACACAAGCACACATAGAGACTGGTGCGGTCACACAGATACTAAAGCAGACACACAGAGACAAATGCTGATACACTGATGCACCTGCACACACAGATTTACAGGCATCTGAACAGACAGATCACAAACACTGACGCACTGACGTTTATACAGACATGGAGAATCTGCCAGCATTTATTTTTCACGTGGTGACTTCCTCAACATTTCAATCGATCGTGTGGTGTGTGCGAATATTTCTGTTGATCCGTTGGGATTCCTCTGCATCCTCACTATAGCTTCCACATCTTTCCTATAACAAGGCGACAAAAACTGAACACAATGTTCTCAGTGTGCTGTTACGATACAGCAATGAACCTGTTTGTTAATTAAACCAAACTCCCAGAAAAGCTCACCTTGCCTTATAATCTGTTAAAGTACGAGCGACAGAGAACTCGAAAATTCCACTATTTAAAGAAAAATAATATCAATTTATTTCATAACTCTAAAAGTGAACATTGAACAACAAATATTCACAGCTCTAAGTTCCCTTTCTCTGAACTCTTTGTTATCTGCCTCCACCTCGATAACAATATACTGTTCCTTTTAAAAAATAACTAAATTAAAATTATATCATTTAATTTCAAAAGCAGACAGCGGTTGTCATCTCCAGTGTCCTCCTCCTTTCAACTTTGGATCTCACTGGGACGTCTTCTGTCTTTTACTGCAAGGGCGTTGCATGCAAAAAAAAACATAATTTTAATAGATAAATATTTTGCATGGCAGTCTCTTTCGATGGCAGTTTACTCTCTGTCTACGTTTCATAATGCCCACCTCTTTATCCCCTCAACATCAAATCATCTCTGGTTAAATGTTGCAAAATTTAAAATCAAAATCTGTTGGATTTATTATCCTGAGGCATAATTTAAACAGATTCGTTAAATATGAAAAGTTGTCCAAAGAGCAACCGAAACTCAAGGTATCTTTGTAACAGCCAAATGTTATATATTTTCAATTTTCCAAGTACATTCTGATACTGCTACCTAATCATATGACAGTTGCTTACAAGCTCTCAATGCAGAACAGCACTCAACTTCATCGAGCTGCAGCATAATATCACAGCTATGAAACTCAGTTCCCCGTCTTGTGAAAGCCAACACACCTTGCGCCTTCACAACAACCACATCAATTTGCGTGGCAACTTTGTTGATCTGTGGACATGGAACCCAAGATCCATCTATTCCTCTACACTGCCAAGTATCCTGCCTTTAACCCTGTATTCTGCATGCAAGGTTTTCCTTCCAAAGTGAATGACTTCACACTTTTCCAGGTTTAACTCGATCTGCCACTCATCAGCTCAGTTCTCTCAATGTCTTGTTGCAACGGACAACTTTCCACACTATCCACAGCTCCACCAACCTCCGTCAGCAAACTTACTAACCCACCCTCCCAATTCCCCATTCAACTTTCTTACAAAAGCCACAAAGAGCAGAGTTCCCAGAACCAATCCCTGCATAACACCTCTGGTCAACGAGCTCCAGGCTGAGTACTTTCTAACTACCACTACACTCTGTCTTTTATTGGTCAGCCAATTTTGTATCCAGACAGCCAGATTTCCCTGCATCCCATGCCTCGTTACTTTCTGAATGAACCTACAATTGGTATCTTTAACAAATGACTTGCTAAAATCCAAATACACCACATCAACTCTTCTACCTTCATCAATGTGTTTTTTTTCATATCCTCAAAAAGTTCAATAAGACTTGTGAGGCATGACCTGCTCCTTACAAAGGCATGCTGACTGCCTCTAATCAAATTATGGTTTTCCAAGTAATCATAACTCGTGTCTCTCAAATCCTCTCCAATATTTGCCCATCACTGGCGTAAGAATGATTTGCCTCTAATTCACAGGATTATCTCTATTCCCTTTCATGAAGAAGGGAATAACATTTACCAACCTCCTATCATCTGGCACGAATCCAGTGGACAGTGATGACACAAAGATCATCGCAAAACGCACAGCAATCTCTTCTCTCGCTTCCTGTAGTATCCTAGGTTTATCTTTTCCCAGCTGGCGAAGAAGATTTGTCTATCCTTGTGATTCTCAAAATTGTCAGCACATCTTCATGTTCTAGCATATCTGCCTGTTTCACACTGTACCCAAAAACATGAATGTCCCTCTCAGTACTGAATACTGAAGCAATGCATTCATTAGGGAGCTCACAGAGGTCCTTAATGAATTTTGCCAGAACGGTGAGGAGAGAAGGAGAGGTGAAGCGAGGGCTGCCGGGAAGGGTGGGTTTCCCGGCATTAAAAGGGACTTACCTCGGGAGTTGGGCCTCCATTTGCCGAGAGGTACGAGGGAAGAGTGAAGGACTTCTGGCAAGTCATAAATTTGTGTGGTTGTGTTGCTCGATTGTGCACCAGATTGGGAGGTAAGTTTAGGTAATGAGTTTTTTTTTTATTCCTTATTTTTTTCAACAGTCTCTTTTGGGAATTTAGAATCGTGGGAATGTAAGTTAGCGCAGTTGAATGTTTCTCCTGCAGAATATGGGAGGTAAGGGTCACCAAAAGTGTCCCTGCTGACTACATCTGTGGGATGTTCGCACAACACCAGCTGCTCGAAAACTGCGTTAGGGAACTGGAGCGTGAGCTGGATGAACTTCGGATCATTCGGGAGGCAGAGAGGTTTATTAAGAGGAGTTCGGGGAAGTAGTCACTCCGAAGGTACAAGGAAAATGCAAATAGTGTATAGTCGGGATGGAAAGGGAACCGGCAGGCAGTGCAGGGATCCCCTGTGGCCATTCCCCTCAACAATAAGTATACCATTTTGGATACTGGTGGGGGTGGGGGGGGAACTTGCCATGGGAAAGCAGTGGGGTAGAGAGCTCTGGCACAGATTCTGATCCTGCTGCTCAGAAGGGAAAGGGGAAGAGGAGCAGAGCAGTAGTCACTGGGGACTCCATTGTTAGGGGGACAGACAGGAGGTTCTATGGGAAGGAGGGACACTCACGGTTGGTGTGTTGCCTCCCAGTTGCCAGAGTCCGTGATGTTTCTGATCGTGTTTTTGAGATCCTTTAGGGGAAGGGGGAGCAGCCCCAAGTCGTGTTCCACATAGGCACCAACGACATAGGTAGGAAGAGAGATGGGGACTTTAGGCAGAAATTCAGGGAGCTTGGATGAAGCTTAGAGGTAGGACGAACAGAGTTGTTGGCTGTGGTTTGTTGCCCGTGCCACTTGCAAGTGAGCCAAAGAATAGGCAGAGAGAGAAGGTAAACACGTGGCTACAGGATGGTGCACAAGGGAGGGTTATGGGTTCTTGGATAATTGGGGCTCTATCTGGGTTAGGTGGGACCTCTACAAGCAGGGTGGGCTTAATCTGAACTAGAGGGGTACCAGTCTCCTGGGTGGGAAATTCGCTAAGACTATTGGGGTGGGTTTAAACTAATCCAGTAGGAGAATTGGAACCAAAATTGTCGTTCGGGTATAGAAAAGGTTGTGAGTAGGGAGGTCCAAAATCAAGTTTGAGGGACGCAAGATGGCACCGGCAAGCAAGAGGTTGGTTTGAAGGGTGTCCACTTCAACGCCAGGAGCACCCGGAATAAGGTGGGTGAACTTGCAGCATGTATTTGTACCTGGGACTTCAATGTATTGGCCATTTCGGAGAAATGTTTAAGAGTAGGGACAGGAATGGTTGTTGACGTTTCCAGGATTTAGATGTTTCAGGAAGAACAGAGAATATGGTAAAAGAGGGGGAAGTGTGGCAATGTTGGTCAAGGACAGTATTACAGTTGCAGAAAGGATGTTTGGGGACTCGTCAACTGAGGTTGTATGGGCTGAAATTAGAAACAGGAAAGGAGAGGTCACCCTGTTGGGAGTTATCTATAGGCCTCCGAAGAGTTCCAGAGATGTAGAGGAAAGGATAGCAAAAATGATTCTCGATAGGAGTGACAGAGACAGGTTAGTTGTCATGGGGGGCTTCAACTTCCGAAATATTGAACGGGAAAACTAAAGTACAAGTACTATAGATGGGTCAGTTTTTGTCCAGTGTGTGCAGGAGGGCTTCCTGACACATTATGTAGACAGGCCAACAAGAGTCGAAGCCACATTAGATTTGATAGTGGGTAATGTGCCCCGTCAGATGCTAGACTTGGAAATAGGTGAGCACTTTTTTGATAGTGATCACAATTCTGTTATGTTTACTTTAGTGATAGAAAGGGGCAGGTGTATACCACTGGGCACGAGTTACAGCTGGGGGAAACGCAATAACGATGCCATTTGGCAAGATTTTGGAGGCATAGGATGGATAAGGAAACTGCAGGGGATGGGCACTTTAGAAATGTGGAGCCTATTCAAGGGAAAGCTACTGTGTGTCCTAGATAAGTATTTACCTGTCAGGCAGGGAGGAAGCCGTTGAGCGTGGGAGCCGTAGTTTACGAATGAAGTGGAAACTCTGGTCAGGAGGAAGAAGGCAACTTATGTTAGTATGAGATGTGAAGGCTCGGTTGGGGCGCTTGAGGGTAACAAGGTAGCCAGGAAAGACATAAAGAGAGAGTTCAGAAGAGCCAGGAGGAGACATGAGAAGTTGTTGTCGGATAGGATCAGGGTAAACCCAAAGGCTTTCTATAGGAATTTAAGGAATAAGAGAATAATGAGAGTAAGATTAGGGCCAATCAAGGATAGTAGTGGGAAGTTGTGTGTGGAGTCAGAGGAGATAGGGGAAGCATTAAATGAATATTTTCAACACTATTTACTCTCGAAAACGACAATGCTTTCGAGGAGATTACTGAGATACAGGCTACTAAACTAGGTGGGAGTGAGGTTCACAAGGAAGAGGTATTAGAAACCCTGCAGCGTGTGAAAATAGATACGTCCCTTGGGCCAGAATGGATTTATCCTAGAATCCTCTGGAAAGCCAGGGAGGAGTTTTCCAAGCCTTTGGCATTGATCTTTAAATCGTTATTGTCTACAGGAATCGTGCCAGAAGACTGGAGGATAGCACATGTGATTCCCCTGTTCAAGAAGGGGAGTAGAGACAACCCTAGTAATTATAGACCAGTGAGCCTTACTCCAGTTGTTGGTAAAGTGTTGGAAAACGTTATAAGAGATAGGATTTATTATCATCTAGAAAATAATAATTCTCTTAGGGATAGTCAGCACAGTTTTGTGAAGGGTAGTCGTGCCTCACAAAGCTTATTAAGTCCTTTGAGAAGGTGAACAAACAGGTAGATGAGAGTAAACAGTTTGATGTGGTGCATATGGATTTCAGCAAGGCGTTCGATAATGTTCCCCACATTCAGCTATTGTACAAAATGCCTAGAAATGGGTTTGTGGAAGATATAGCAGTTTGGATCAGTAATTGACCTGCTGAAAGAAGACAGAGTGTGGTGGCTGATGGGAAATGTTCATCCTGGAGTCCAGTTACCAGTGGTGTACCGCAATGGTCGGTGTTGAGTCCAATGCTGTTCATCATTTTTATAAACAAACTGGATGAGGGCATGGAAAGTTGATTAGTAAATTTTCAGACCATACTAAGGTCGGTGTGTTGTGAATATTGATGAACGATGCGGTAGATTACAGAGAGACATAGATAATCTGCAGAGCTGGGCTGAGAGGTGGCAAATGGAGTTTCATGCGGACTAGTGTGGTTTGGTTGGAGTAACCGGAATGTAAAGTACTGGGCTAATGGTAAGATGCTTGGTAGTGTAGATGAGCCGAGAGATCTCGGTGTCCAGTTGCACAGATCCTTGAAAGTTGCCACCCAGGTTGACAGGATTGTTAAGAAGGCAAACAGTGTTTTAGCTTTTATTAAGAGAAGGATCGAGTTTGGAACCATGAGGTTATGCTGCAGCTGTACAAAACTCTGGTGAGGTCGCACTTGGATTATTGCGTACAGTTCTGGTCACTGCACTACAAGAAGGATGGGGAAGCTTTGGAAAGGGTGCAGAGGAGATTTACAAGGAGGTTGCCTGATATGAAGGGAAGCACAGCGAGGAAAGGCTGACGGAATTTAGGCTGTTTTCGTTAGAAATAAGAAGGTTGAGAGGTGACTTAATAGAGACCTATAAGAGAATCAGATGGTTAGATAAGGTGGACAGGGAGAGACTTTTTCCAATTATGGTGACGGCGAGCACGAGGGGGCATGTCTTTAAATTGAAGGGTCATAGAGATAGGACAGATGTCAGAGGTAGTTTCTTTACTCACAGAGTAGTAAGGGTATGGAATGCTTTGCCTGCAATCCTCATAGATTCGCCAACTTTAAGTACATTTAAGTCGTCGTTGGACAAGCATATGGATGTACATGGAATAGCGTAGGTTAGATGGGCTTCAGATTGGTCTAACATGTCGGCGCAACATCGAGGACTGAAGGGCCTGTACTACGCTGTAATGTTCTATGTTCTATGTTCCTCTACCTTCCCCGAATCCTGGCGCAAGTTCCCTTCACTATTTTGATGAGTCCTGCCCTCACTTAGACCATCATCTTGTTCCTCACACAAGTGTAGAACGTCTTAAGTTTAACCTTAATCCTACTCACCAAGTCTTTTTCATGCCCGCTTCTTGCTCTTCTGAGATTATTCTTCACTTCCTTCCTGACTACCTTTTAACCCTCTAGAGCCCTGTCTGATCCTTGCCTACTTAACCTTAAGTCATTTTCCTCCTTCCTCTTGAGATATCCTACATCTATTGACACAATGGAGATATGGATCTGTAAATGGATAAGAGCTTCTCATACTGTCATTTCCAGCATGGGCTGCAAGTTTCCTCACGCTGGGCAGTGATCTAACACAGTGTTACAGAACAATGCACTGGGCCAGTGTACACAGCTCTACATGCTGGGATGGTAACTGCTCCTGATTTACAGTTCAATGCACTAGGCTGGCGTACACTGATCTACATGCTGGGAGGATAACTGCTGCTGGTTTACAGAACCATGCTCTGGGGTGGCGTACACTGGTCTACATGCTGGGAGGGTAAAAGCTTCTGGGTTACAGATCAATGCCCTGGGGTCGTGCACACTGCTCTGCATGCTGGGAGGTTACCTGCTCCTGGTTTACACAGTAATTTACTGCTGTTTACTGCATAGCTCCCAGTGCTGGAGAGGTAGTTCATGGACTGGTGTGGTCTGCACTGATTGCTGGGTTGTATTGAGCAGTACACTAGCCTGGTCTGAACACTGCTACATGCTGCACAGATATATCATCTGGATCATGGTGTCTGATTCTGTGACGTGGATTTCAGCTGATTTGTCACCACATTTACTTTATATTCTTATTTTTGTTATTGGACCCACGAAAGTACTACTCATCCAGTTAATCCCATTTGTCTGAGAAAAGCCACGTTTACTGAATTTGTCGATCAAGTTATCATCGAATTGTTACATGAATATCCGTCCTTCTGTACCTTAAACTGGCCGTTGGTGTTCATATCCCTGGAATCTTGGGGAAATCATTATGAAGCTCAGAAACAATGTGCTAAATGTATGGTTCGTGCTCTCCTGTACGTCCCGGCTGTGGGTCCCATTTGGCTCCTTCATGTATCGAGAGCTGGCATTGTGAAGCTCAGAAACAATGAAATGGTTTGTGTCAAGCTTCTGTTCACTTCCTGGTGTGTCTCATGTGGTACTCCATGGACACGAGTGTGTGTGTTTGACAGTTGCTCACTTCCCTATGTGTCCCATGTGGTACTCCATAGAGAGGGGTGTTTGTGTTTGACTGAGGCTCACTTCTCAGTGTGTCTCATGTACTGCTGCATGGGCAGGGTGTGTGTGTGTTTGGCTGCTGTTCACTTCCCGGTGTGCCCCATGTGGTGATCCATGGACAGGGGTGTGTGTGTGCTGGGCTGCTGTTCACTTCCCGGTGTCCTCCATACGGTACTCCATGGACAGGGGTGTGTGTGTGCTGGGGTATTTTTCACTTCCCGGTGTGCCCACCACGTGGTGCTCCATGTTGGACAGGGGTTCCAGCAGCTTTAGACACACCTTTGAACTTTGGTCTGTGCGTGTCCACTGAATACCTGTGCTTGTCCCTCTCAGGTGATTGCGTGGTCAGTAACACAAGGAAACCTCTCGAGTATAATTGTAAAAGAGCAGGCGTCTAACTTGTAGCTGAGGGGCCTCTGACTGACTTCTGTTCTTGAAAAGTTAGTGGAGGTGCTGGGGATGGTTTGCTGGAGGTTGTGCTGTGAGCTGTCTCATATATTCAGGGAAACCTGTGGATTTGGTGACCCAACTCAGGATGGAGCATGGGGACGGTAGTTACAACATCTGTGTCTTGTCAGATGAACACCAAATGGAGCAGAGGCTGTACATCGAGGACGATCTGAAACCACGGAGTGAGTGTGTGTAGGGAATGGGATTTGTTGTATTCACTCTGGGTTTTCCAGGAACAGCTTCCCAAGTTACATTTATATCAGGAGCAGAGTGTGAGGGGACCCTGATTGAACAAGGAGCTGGTCACAGAGCGGTGTCACTTCCTTAAACACGACCTGGATCTTCACACCGGGGAAGACGGTGTTGCCAGTGTTTGTTAGGGTCTCTGGTTCATTCAGCTTCTATGATCTGGAACTTTCCAGGCAGGAGTGGGTGACAGCTCCATCATCTCCCAGTAGGTCGACGTCAATGTCACCATTTGCAGTCGGAGGATATATATGGTGGTTGAGAGCAATGGGATCCCTGGGAACATCAGGGAGATGTAGCAACACTTCCCGTGTCTGATCGGGTCAGAATGAACCCTCCAGTACAGACTGCATCAATAAGTCCTGTAGTCTTTCTCCGTTTCAGGAAGATACTGCCTGCCATTCTTCCTAAAAAAAGACAACTATATATTACCTTTAATCCCATTTGCTAAACTTTTATCCATTGACTTCACCTATCCGGAGCTGAAAAATGTGTTGCTGGAAAAGCGCAGCAGGTCAGGCAGCATCCAAAGATCAGGAGAATCGACATTTCGGGCATCAGCGTTTTTTCATGCCCGAAACGTATATTCTCCTGATCTTTGGATGCTGTCTGACCTGCTGCGCTTTTCCAGCAACACATTTTTCAGCTCTGATCTCCAGCATCTGCAGTCCTAACTTTCACCTATCCATATCCAATTACAGATTCTCCACCTTCCATTGATAATTTCGTTTCCTGTTTATCTTAGTTTAATCGGCAAACTTAGTTACAGTACATTTGTTCCACTCCTCCTGATCATTGATACAGATTGTAAAGAGCTGTGAACCCTGTATTGGTCACTGTGTAACTCCACTGGTGACATTCTGTCAAACTGACTAAGGCTGATTCTTCCTGAATGCCTGCTTCCTGTCTAATAACCAGTCCTTCCCCATTTATATGTAACACATTCAAAGTGCTGAATAAGAACCAAGAACAATCCAGCCCCTCAGGCAAGTTCTGCCATTGAATAAAATCATGGCTGATATCATTACAGCCTCAGTTCCACGTTCGTGTCCACTCTCCATATTCCTTCAGTTACTCAATATCCCAGCCCCTACTGCACTCTGGGGCAGTGAATTACACAGATTCCCATCCCTTTGAGAGAAGTAGGTTCTCCTCACCCCTGTTTAAATTCTCCCCCACCTCATTATAAAACTATGGTTTTAGGATCGTTCGAGATTGTCCCACATGAGGAAATATCCACTTCACATCTACATTGTAAATCACCTTTAACATAGTCCAGACCTCTGACATCTCCTCTCATTTTTCTATACTCCAGGTAGTGTTGGCCTGAACTGATCAATCTCTCTTCAGAGGACAAACTCCTCATCTCTGGAGCCAATCGAGTAATCCGATTCTGAACTGCCTCCATGGCAAATACATCCCTCCTACAGTCAGGACACTAAGACTGCACACAGTACTCACACAGTACTCACACAGTTGCAATCTCACCCCTCCCTCCCATTATAATCCATTATTTAAGAAATAAATGCCAAGGTTGCACTTGCCTTTCTCATTATCTACTGTACCTATATCGGAGTATTCTGTAGTATGGACGCGGACAGTCAGATCCCTCTGTACCTAATCATTCTGAAGTCTCTCTCCATTTGGATAATAATTTGCCTTTCTGCCACACTGATACAAACGGATACACTCATACTTTTCGTTGTTCAGTTTCTTCTGTCAAATGTTGCCCCAACCTATCGATAGACATTTTCTAATTTATTGCATCTTCATTGCAATTTCTCAATAGAGTTAGTGCCATCTGTTAATTTGGTTATAACATGTTCTATCCTCTCAACTATGTAAGACTATAGATTGTAAATAGTTGGGGCCTGGAGACCAAGACACATGGTTTCCTAAAAGTTGCATTTTGCCATATTACCCATATTTTTCCATCTCACTGCATTATGTTGCCTCACCAAGCCTCTATCCAAGCTGATAAATTACTTTTAATCGTAAATGATTTAATTCTGCAGACTAATCATTTGTGCAGTTATTCAATGCCTTCCGGAAGTCGAAATATTTCATCTCTAGGATCCCCATGATCCAAATCATGTTGATTCTGATGGATTGTGGTTAGACTTTTCAAATTTCTTGTCATTAATTCTTGAATAATCGACTTTACCAATATTTCTTAAATTTCAAGTTTTTGCACTACTCTATATTCCATCACGAAGGTGATAATTCTAATTCTTCCCTCTCTATAATCTCTTTGTTTGCTCCAATCCTGTATAATTGGCCCATGGTGTGAAATGCCCTGCTCTGATTGCTCTGTAAGAGGTCGGAGTCACTGAATGGACTCATTCTCTTCCTTGTGCACAAAGTCAGTGGGCTGATGTCTTTCTGGTGTTCTACGTCACCATCTCGATGGTCTGCCTGTCCTCCTCCTGTTGATGCGTAAGAGCCGTGAGGGCTTATGCAATCTTCCTGTTGCTGTGTAACAGAGTGAGGGGCTGAAAAAACTTCTCATATTCCTCCATCACAGGCTGGAGATACTGAATGGTCTCTATTGCATCCCTGATATAGGACTGAGGGAATGATTGGCCTTCTTCTGTTCCCATACATGAGACACATGAGGCAAACTTCTTCCTCCTTTCCCATAAGAAATCTTATAGTTTGCACTATTCTCCAATTCCCGTGCAACAGGCTCGATGGGACTGAATATCCTCCTAGTAATCCCAATGCACCAATCTCCAGTCCCTGTGTGACCTCTTCCAGTTCCTATGATACAGACTTGAGGAGGCTGAATAAACTGATCCTGTTGCTGCATAACAGGGTACTGCACTGCATGGTGTATTCTGGGCCCAGTGTTATCGACTCGAGGAGCTGACTGGGCTCCTCCCATAACTGTATATCAGACTCCAGGGGCTGAATAGCCTCTTCCAGTACTGGTGTAACAGGGTCAATGTCCTTCGAGATACTACCTCCTAATAAATGACAGAAGGTGCTGAACGAGAGAGTGCCCCTACTCTGAAGCACTCTCGTCTCCATATCTGACTTCCAGTGACGACCCATTAATATAGTCTTTTTTCTGTATAAAGTCCTGAACCTGAAAGTAACAAAAGAGGTCCCTCCCAGATACCACATATTCTTGGCTCAGCTGCTCAAAATTCATCATGACCTCCACGTCAAAAAATTCTCCCAAACAGGAAACCCCTCTGGACTCCCAGAGCCTAAAGCCAGAATCCATAAATCCCGACTAGAATCATACCAATCCTACAATGGGAGTGAAAGCCGAAGATTTTGTTTTGTAAAGTGCCCTCAACTTGTCCCATCATTCTCCATGCTTTCACTGTGTTAAGGGCAATCGGTTTCTGCAATTCTCCATAATAGTCCTCATCTTGTCCATGAACAACAGATTAATGAGGGAACAATTTGTCTAGAAGGCCTCGATGTTCAGCCAAATTGACCATGGGTCTTAACAAGCCCAATCAGCCACATCGGAATGCAAGGAACTTAGTTGGTATTTCTTAAACTATGGAAAGTCTACACGCCCCCATTCACTGTGAAAGCTGCAGTTTGTCCAGCTTAATAGGCGGCCATCTGTGACCCAAGATGAAAAATCAAAGCCAACTTTTAAGCCTCCGTAGCGCCTGCCTGGGCAGCGTCAAAGGGTGAATTGGCATGGGGTATCATAAACAAGGAAGGACATTCATTGTAACCAGAGCTAACCCAAACAGGATATTGGAAAATTATGTCTTATCTTCTCTAGCAACTGCACGAAGTTAGCTTTATATAATTGATCGAAGGCTTGGATGATAAAAACACCTAAACCTCCTTGTGACCAACTGGAAGGGAATAAGATTCCATCCCAAGGTCGGGTACTCCAATAAGACCCCCAACAGGGATGGCCTCTGATTTCATAAAATTTATTTTATAACCTGAGAAAGATCCCAATGAATTAATCATTCGTATTAAACAGATAAAAGATATCATTGGGTTAGTTAGAAAGAGAGGAACGCCATCTGCTTAAAGGGTGATCTTATTCCTTCCTGGTTCTACCTCCTTGCAAGTGATATTGGCGTCCCTCCGGATGCCAACGGCTCAATCATTAATGTAAATGGTAACGGTGAAAGGGGGCAACTTTGTTGGCTGCCACTGTCAATAATAAAATTATCAGACCTTATGCCATTCGTGAAATTCGCTGCTTTTGCGTCACTATATAACTCTGCCACCCACCTGGCGAAGACCCCTCCAAGACCAAACCATTCAAGGACATAAAAGGTGCACATTCACTCCATCCGGTGAACTGCTTTCTCTGCATCCAGGGAGACTCCCGAACCTGGAATCGAACCTTGCTGGCACACTGGAACCATATTTAGCACTCTTCTAATATTATCAGAGGACATACGGCCCCTAATAAAAAATCGTCCTCTTTCACAATGGACCTTCAAAGCCAGCATTTTCGACAAAATGTTAAAGTCCACGTTTAATAATGAAATAGGCACATACAAAGTGCAATCCTCTGGGACTTTCCCTCTCTTGAGAATAAGATGAATATTTCCTTCTCTCAAAGAGGATGGGAGGCAGTGTTGACTGTACAATAATTGTACATATCCAACACTGGCCCAGCCAGCATGTCTATGAACTCCTTCTACGTTACAGATGGTCTGACAAAATATGGTGTATCAGCTCTCTTCAGCCGAGCCTCAAGCATACGCTGCTCTTCTCCCTTCCGTCGCTTCTGAGTCACTGAGTAAGAAATAATCAAACCCCTTGAATCGGCCTTGGCAGTCTCCCAGAGCACCGTCGGATTACTGGTCGTGCACAAGTTCATGTTCCAAAAACATTCAAATTCCCCCGAAAAATACTCAATGAATTTGCTATCCTTCAGGAGGAAAGGATACCCGTGCCAGTGCCGTGAGCCTGTCCCATCGCCACTATCCTTGACCTCCACGTACACTGCCACATGATCAGAAATGGTTCCCAATTCTAAAGGACAGCATCGAATTTAAAAAGAAAAATGGGCAAACAACATGTCAATCCTAGTAAATCATTTATGTGGGTTAGAAAAAAATGGTGAAGTCCCTATCATCAGGGTGAAGACATCTCACACATCGACCAATCCAGCTACCTGTTCAGGTCCAACAGATGTGGCAGGGAAATACCTCCTATACCCCTTGACACCCTATCCACCTCCGGCTCCACACGTCAGTTAAAGTTTCCCCTTAATTGTACGACCCAAGAAGTTTCCAGCACCTGTTGTTCTCTATCGTGCTGGAGTTGCACAAGGACCGGACAGGGATTCTGGTCCGACCTGGGCCTGCACACTGCGACCCAGTGGGCCCGCTCGACCCGCACCTTGTCTGCCCTGACTTCCAGTTTCAAAAATTGTGTGAGCCATTGTTCCAAGAAGCTGACGAGCTGGCTTACTTGTTCCGTTCCGGGAGCCTGACCAAGCTGATGTTCTTCTGACGGCTCCAATTTTCGGGTTCCTCGACTTGCACTACTAAGGCCTGTACCTACCATTCTAGGGCTTGGACCCGACCCACTGAGGATTCTGCCATGGTTTCCAAAGCCGCAGACCACACTTCTACCTTCAAGACATGTGGCCTGAGATGCTGGATCTCCTGGTCATACTTCTGCAGCTTGGCTGAGATCAGTTCCAGCATGGTTCAGGTCTCCTCCATTGCTGAATAACCAGGGTAAAATTAGGATTCATTTCGAAACCATGGGGTAATCATTATATTAAACTGGGGAACATTGATAGACTGTAACACGAGAGCTTCACATCTGTTTTAGTTGGGAGAAGGAAGATGCAGGTACAGAATTAAAGAAGATGGACTGGGAAGCTCTCGAACAGATTGATATAAGATGCAAGTTGGAATTGATGGTTTTGGATAATGTAAAGTCCAGATGAGTTGTATCGCAGGATGCTGTTGGAGACAGGAGAGGAAATGTCCTGACCGAAATGTTTTAGTCTAATCTGACCACACAAGGGAGGTGCTAGAGGACTGGAGAACAGCTATGTGGTCCCAAGTTACTGGAAAGGTGGTAGAGATAGACCAGTGTCTGGTGGTGTACCACAGCGAGCAGTGTCAAATTATTTGTGGTAATCATAAATGATGTAAATGTGAATGTGGAGGGGGTGGTGGGGGTGGGGGCTAAGCATAATAAGTAATTTTGTGTTTGACACAAAGATTGGCCAGGTGGTTGGCAGTGAGAAGGAAGGCCTTATGTTACAGGGAAATACAGATAGAATGGTCACATGGTCAGATCAATGGCAGATGGAATGGAACCCTGATAAATATGAGGTGATGCACTTTGTAAGAAGTAACCAGACAGGGAAGAATTCAATGAATAGCAGAACACTAGGGACGTCAGAGGGTGTTTCTCCACACATTCGTGAACGTGACTGGACAATATAATAGCCAGTTAAGAAATCACACGGGACGATAGGCATAGTGTTTATTCATCGAGGCGACAAAATATGAGTTAAACATGCCATTGGTTAGGCCATAGATAGAATACTGTGTGCAGTTCTGGCAGCCACATTAGAGGAAGTGTTTTCGTTTCTCAGTAACACCAGAAACTATTGAGGTCTCCACAGAGTTGGACGCTTCAGTGGAAGTCTCCTGGCTGCAACGTTCTCTAAATTTTCACTTGATTTGTTTTCCCTCCTCGATTGGAACACTGCATCTGAGAATCTGTGTCTGATCTTTCCTTTTTGCCAAGTACATGTATCAGAACACTTAATTATTAATAGAGTTGAGGCCAACGCCTTCAAATATTTTTGAGGAGCTCTGCTGTCGTCCATAACACGTGACTCCTTCACTTCCTGTATAATTGGTTGGAGGCACAAAGTAGACTATCTCTACACTTCCCCAATAATTTCATTGAGCTGAAAGACTTACTCATATTCCTGTGAAGCTAGCGTGAGGAGCTGAATAATCTCCTCATTTTATCTGTGGAAATGTGCAGTGTTCAGCAGCACTGTTGCATGAATGTTACCGATACTTCCAACAGCCCACGCCTGAATGTTGTCCAGGTCTTGCTGCACATGGACACAGACGAGTTCAGGAGATGAAGGGGGACATTTTTTCCTGAATATTGTGTGATCTTCTGTGAACACCCCCACTTCTAATCTTATGGTGGGGGCAAGACAGTTATAAAGCAGCTGAAGATGTTTGGGCTGAGGAAGCTACCTTGAGGATCTTTCGCAGACATGTCCAGGACTGCATGGATTTTTGTCCCCAAACCACAATTATTGTGCTTTATGCTTTAAATCACTCTAACCAGTGAAGTTTACAACTCATTCCCATTAAGTGCGATCCTGGTCAGGCTCTTTGAGACCATCCTTAGTTAAATGATGCCTTGATGTCAGGGCCAGTCACTCTTCCCTGAGCCCTTGTGTTCACGTCTTTTGCTCATATCAATTGGGAACAGTGTGGGACAGGGAGTGCTTTTTGACCAGTCAGAGTTGAGGGCTCAGACACGAATTGGACATGAAAGAGGATATTAGACCTTATGATCTTATTGAGGGAGAAGATCTGCTTGTGAGTTGGGGTGGCGAGGGGGGTGGGTGGCCTGTGGATGAATGTTTATGGCTTTCTCACGTTCTATTATTGGAAAGTAGAGGCTGTTATTTTCCTGGAAGCTCTGGTGTTGAGTATTACCAGATTGTCTGGACAATCGCTGGATGAGGAATGGGGGCTGTATTCACAGTGAAACTGGGTCTACAACTTGACCAACAAACGAAACACAAGTTGCAGAAAGGGGAAGCTCAGTTAGGAGTTATGAGGACCCTCTTTCATATCACTGCCTGGGTTTTCCTACTACATTTTAAAACCAGACCAAACTGGGTTTGACAGTTTTGAGGGGCTGAATGGTCTCCTCTGTTTCTGTGAAAGGAGTAAATAGCCTCTAATTGCTCCTGTCCAGCAGGTTTGATGGGCTGAATGGAACACAGAAACATGGCACTGAGTAGCAGGAGTGGGTCAATGGACACTTTGAGCGTTCTCTACCAGGGACTAAGATTGTGGCTGATCAGGTTGTGGTCTCAGCTCCACTTTCTTGTCTGTGTGCTATTATCCAAGAATCACTTCTCTATCCAATATTTAACGAACTCAGCATTGAATAAATATAAACAAAGAGACATCTCAAACTTGTGGGGAAGAGAATTCCCACTTCAAATGCCTGTTTAGAATTTCTGCTCATCCCTCTTATAGAGTCATAAAGCATGCAAATGTGGAAGTGCTGACCAGATATCCCATTGTGATCGAGTCTGATTTGAGAGCATTTGTCTCATATTCCTCTAAACCTCCTTCTTCAAATACCCATCAAGATGCCAGACTCTACCACTTCCTTTGGGAGATAATTCCATATGGATACCTCCCTCTGTATGAAAACATTGCATCTAAGTTCCCTCTAAATTATTTCCCCTCGTACCTTAAAACAGGCCTCCAGTCTGAAAAGCAATTCTCTACCAACCTCTGTCTCCTCCCTTCAATCTAATTTTGTATTCAATTGGCTTGGGTGCGCTGGTTCCCATGTGACCGAAACTTACTAACTTGCCTAATATGCAGATTCTTGTCGAACAACTTGTTCCAATCTGTATGGAAAACATCTACAATACTGCCTTCATCAATCTGCTTTGTCACCTCTTTAACAAACTCAGTCAAACTCGTACAACACGATTTCTCATGCAAAAAGGCATGGTGACTATCCCCAATCAATATTTGCCTTTGAAAATGCATGCAATTGGCTATCCCTCAGAGACCCCTTCAACAACTCACCCACACTGATGTCAAGCTCACTGGTCAGAGTTCCTTGGGTTGTTGGGTAACTGTTTTATTTTCTACTGCCACTGTTCCATTGGTCACAGCAAATTATCGGTGTAAAAAGTTTGATGATATGGCCAATGATATAGGTCGCACATTGGATCAGGTTCATCCTCAGAAGAGGTCAGGTTGATTTCCTTCATTTGTGAAAACAACAAATGCATGACGAAAACAAAGTTCCTCAAACTTTGATGGAAAGGTGAATGTCAAACAGAATAGAAATTTTCAAAAAATGTACAGTGACATTTCCATTTCTGAAAATACAGAGGAGCACAAACACACACAGACAGACACACAGATACATACACAGACGAGCACACTCAGACACACACACACACACACACACACACACACACACACACACACACAGACAGAGTCATATACACACAGACACACTCAAACGCACAGGAACACAGACATAAAAACATGGACACACATGCACAAGTATGCGCACAAACACAGACAAATGCATGTACATTAGACTGTAAATAATTACAGCAGAGTAAAAGGCCATTTGGCACATCCAGTCTACTGAGCTACTGATCATGGCTGACATGCTTTTCAAGCCAATTCTCCTGCCTTGTCACAACAAGCCATGATCCCATCATTAAGCATAACTTATCTAGTTATATCCAAAATATGCTAATGTGTCTGTGTGTCCGTGTGGGTCTGTGTGCATGTGTTGTCTCTCTGTGTGTCCAGTGTCCTGCCCTGTACTCCATGTTGGAGAGTGGGGTTTTAGCAGTTTTGAGGCACATCGTTGTAACTTGCTCTGTGCCTATCTATTGAATGCCTGTTTTAATCACTCTCTGCTGCTCATGTGCTCAGTAACATGAGGAATCCCCACAACTGTTCGTGATTCAGACCAGGTTTCTCACTTGCATTTTACTAACATTTGACTTAACTCTAGTTTTTGTACACTCATGGAAGTGCTGGGGATGGTTTCCTGGAGGCTGGGATTTAAACTGCTGTGGAAATTCAGGAAGACCAGAGACTTTGGTGACCCAATTCTGGATGAAACATGGTGACTGTAGTTATGGTATCTGGATCTGCAACATGACCAACAAATGGAGCAGAGACTGCAGAGAGGGGAATCTCTGTAAAATGGAATGAGAGAATTACAATCAGATCAGCCATGGTTTTGAAGAATGTTGGAGCAGGATTGAATGACTCGCTCATGCAACTTATTCAGATATTTCTGTTAGTAACAAGCCAATTTCCCTCTTCTCCCAGTTTCCAAGACTGTTGGGTAGTGAGTCACCTCCTCCTGTTCCTGGGGAACAGAAATCTGGGGCCTCACTAGCTTCCAGATTTCTCTGTATCCCTGTCTCAAGCAGTTGAGTGACTGCTTCCTGTTCCTGTGTCTCAGTATCTAGCAGTTCAGTGACTACCTCCAGTTCCTGTGTCCCAATCTCGAACAGTTGTAAGACTGTCTCCTGCTCCTGTGTCCCAGTATCGAGCAGTTGAGTCACAACTCCTGTTTCTCCCTGTTCCTGAGCAGCAGTGTGAATGCTCTGAATGATGTCACAAGGTTAAGAAAGGTCTGAATAACAGGGAATTTCAAACTTGGAGCAGCATTGACAAAGGGATCTAGAAACTTCTCCACCAAACATTTTATGCAGCCCGTCTGTTATTTTATTCCTGCCCCCTTTTATAAACAGGCTGAATCATATACAACAGTGCAGTGTTCCGACACTACTCCCACATACAGGGAAGACAGATTAAAAAGATTAAAAGATTTATAGTCTATCCCTCAGCAACCCTCATCCATTCCATCCAAACCAAGGCTGCATAAATCTTTAAACCGTATATTGTAATGAATTAGTGCAGTAAATGTCACACTTTAAGACTACAGTCACTGACTACAGCCCTGCACCTTTCACCAAGATCTTCTTCAGAAAGCGGGCGAGCTGACTGACCACGTGATGCCGATGCGGAATTCCAGTTCTCTCCAAGATATTCCCCTCCTGGTTTGAAATTACTTTCCTTCTAAATGTAGACCACAAATCCCACATTCAAGCTCAGTTGTACGGCTTGCAGAGCGGATTATATTCCTGCTTTAGCTGAATACACTGAGGGTGCATTTGGCAGACAGAGGGATCCTGAGGCTGGGATTTACTGTTCAGCTGGTGCCAGAGATGGTCTCCCATAACAGTGAACGGGAGCTCGCTTTATAAAGAAAGGGGCACAATTCACTAATTGTGTTGCAGCGAAATTGCATTTAATAAACACACTTTTATTGGATAACTGCCTGTATATTGAATGGAGGATCATAATTGATGGACCAAAGCGATTACAATAGATCCGATTTTATATGTTCCGATGTTTAAACATACTAAAGGTTACGAACACTGTGTGGGGAAAACTGAATTGAGGAGATTTTCACCATGAACTAGAATAAAGGATACTCAGTGTGTTGAATGACCTAATCCTTTCCCGATGATTCTGTGCAGTCTGTGGGAAAGCTCTGTAAGTCCTGCCACCTGCTCTCAGATGTTAGGAAGGAAATCTCTGCAGAGTCAATACGGGAGTATTTGCCGTTCCAATACTGAGGCTGGTGCCGGGTGATCTGTAAAGTTTTATCCTTTAAGACCCCGGAACAGTTTGACACAAAAGAGTGTCTTGCTTGTCCGTTTCCGAGATCATTGAAAAGTCTATCACATGTCTGTATGTCTGGAGTCACGTTGAGGCCAGACCAGGAAAGCACGGGAGATTCACCTCCTGAAAGTACATTGAGGAAGGAAATTGGTGTTTACAATCGATATCTCGATATTTTACATCTCGATATTTTATTAATTATAACGTCCATCAGCTGCCAAAGCGTTAGCCTGGTCTGGATTAGTAATCTAGTGACTTTTCAACAACTGCACCATCTCCACATGGGGACCTATCTGAAACCACATTGACCAGGTTATTTCTGTGCTGCTTGACAGCTCTGTCAAAAAGAACTCCCACCAATGTGACTATCGCGACGGGACTCAGGGCGTGGTAAATGGTCAGACTGCAGTTATTCCGTTGTTATGGGATTGGACATAGCTGAGTAATTTTCCACATTGCCAGGGAGATGTCAGAGTTGTAGCTGGAATGAAACAACTTCCCCAGGGACACGGCTTGTTGTACAGCACATGTTTTCAGTCCCATTGCAAGAATGCTCTCAGGGCCCATTGCCTTTGTCGTATTTATTGTGTTCAGCTGTTTCTTCATGTCACATACAGTGAATCAGATCGATTAAAGACTGGCATCTGTGATTCTGCAGGCAGCATGGCGAGGGTGAGGTGGAGCATCAACTCAACACTTCTGGCTGAGGACGGTGCAGATAATACAACCATGTGTTTTACACTGATGTACAGGGCTGTCCCGTGATTGAGGATGGCGATATTTATGGAGTCCTCTCCTCCAATGAGTTGTTTAATAGTCCATCGACATTTATGTCTGGATGTGGCGGCACTGCACAACTTCGATCTGATCTGTTAGTCTTGCGATCATTTCGCTCTCTGTATCAGATGTTCGTCCTGCTGTTTTGAACGTAACCAGTCAAGTGCGGTAGCTTTAATGGATTGTCATCAGGTTTAGGTACACATGGTTCTGACCCTATCATGTTCACCCGCACGCATCACTGAACCATAGATCAGCTTGATGGTAATGGTAGGCTGAGGGATTATCCTGGGGAAAATGTTACAGATTGTAGTTGAATACAATTCTGCTGCTGCTGTGATTCTACCGCACCACATTAATGTGCACTATGAGCTCCAATATGTTCACTTCAATTCTACTGACTATCCCCCAATTTACACCAAGACCCATTCACCCATCAGCCCTGTACTCAATGTCTTAATCTGGTTTCTGATGTGGTAACACTTCCATTTTCTTATTCTCATTCTGCTGAAGGTCTCTCGCTGGTGTCACACCTCCAATTTGATACTTTACTGAAACCCGTTAACGTTTGCATCTGAATCTTTTCCATTCCCCCAATGCCTTATTCTATGTTTGATGTGAATGTGTTCCCCTCTGTTTCTCTTCCTGAGCATGATAAGAGCTCTGCAGTGTCAGTGATGCCAGCCTTATGTAGTTTCAGATCAAGGAATTTGTGCACCTTGCATTATAGGTCACTTCCCAGTGCACGGCTTTCCGTGTTAGGCATGGCGTTAGAATAGCTTTAACACACATCAATGGAACTTGTTCAAAAACATAAATTGCTGAAGAAACTCAGCAGATCTGGCAGCATCTCGTGGAGTGAAAGTAGACTTAAACTTTCAGGGCTAGTGACCCTTCTAGAAAGCTCCCATTTTCTCCAGCAATTTCTGCATTTTCATTTCCAGTATCCATAGTTATTTGTTTAATTGAAAATTTGTTCTGAGCCTATTCATTTCTGGAGAAACTCAACAGGTCTGACATCATCTGCAGAGACAGAGAAACAGAGTTAGCGTTTCAAGTCCAGTATGACACTTCTTCAGAACTGAAAAGGATTGGAAAATGAGCTTTATAATCCCTTGACAGATGTGGGGAGGGGGTTGACGAGTAAAAAAGGGTGTGGCAAAAGATAATCATGCTTTTAGTAGGGGTGAACGAGACGATCATGTGAAATAGCTTTAAATTAAGCTGTGAATGGGGAAAAGGGATTCTCTCTATTGAGTGAAAGATAAAGACACAACCAGACAAAGGTCATTCGGAGGCCAGGAGGGAGAAAGTACGGAAACTGGAGAATAGCTATAATGGGTGAAGAGGTGAATGGACAAGTGTTGCAGTTTCTGCAATTGCATGGGAAGGTGCCATGGTGGAGTGGGAAGTGTTCAGCGTGAGGGGTCATTGAGGGAACGGGCCCTGTGAAATACTGACAGTGGGCGGGAGAGGCAGATGTGTTTGATGGTGCTGGCCTGTTAGAGATGGTGGAAGTAATTTTGATCCTCCATTCTCGGAGGAAGTGTGGACAAGGAGGAACCTACCATTGTTCTGGGATGAACGGGACGTATTGAGGGCAACAACCTGGGAGATGGGACAGTGACAGCTGAAGGCCTTGGCCACCAGAGTTAGGGGGTTTCTGGTTTGAAGGAAAATGAGTTCACGTTAAACGAAGCTCACATAAATGTTGCATCATCAAACAGAAATAACAGTGTCCTCCTACCAGCGCAAACGGCCTCCCAATTTTGTCTGTATCCAATTAATTCAGTATTCTGTAAGTTTCAATTGGATTCCCCCTCATCCTTCTAATCTCCATCGAGTATAAACCCAGAGTCCTCCAACGTTCCTCATGTGTTCAGCTTTTCATTTCTGGTGAACCTTCTCTTGACACACACCAAGGCTAATACATCCTTCCTGAGGTATGCGGCACAAAATACTGGAAATGTGGTCTGCCCAGAGCCTTAGAAAGCCTCAGTATCCCCACCAGTATATCCTACTCATCTCCAAATGAATGACAACATTGCATCTTCCTTCTTAACTGACTCAACCTGCAAGTTTATCTAAGTCCCTTTATGATTCAGATTTCTGATATTTTTCCCCATTTAGTAAACAGTCCATGCCTGTATTCTTCATATCAAAGTGCATTTCCTCACACTTTCCCACATTGTGTTCCATCTGCTACTCCTTTTCCCACTCTCCTAAACTGTAGAAATCTTTCTGCAGGCTCCCTGCCTCCTCAATACTACGTGCCCCTCCACCTATCTTTGCTTCATCTGCAAACGTAGCCAGATTGCCTTCTGCCCCACCACTCAGATCATTAACCTATAAAGTGAAATGTTGTGGTCCCAAAATTGGCTCTTGTGGAACACTGGTAGTCACCGGCTGCCGTCCTGAGAGGGACAATTTTATCCTCACTCTGCATCCTGCCAGAGAGCAAACCTTTTATCCATCCTAGTACCTGGCCTCTGACGCCATGGGTCCTTAGCTGACTCTGCAGCCTTGTGTGTGGTACCATATCAGAGGCCTTCTGGAAGTTCAGATAGGTATCTCTCTCTGGTCCAACCCATCATTAACTTCTCAAAGAATTCTCATAATCATGAGAGCAATGTAGGTTGTTGAAATGGGGTGCAATCAGAATGTCAGGTTCACTTCTCCAGACAGAGAGGAGATGTTCCTCAAAACAGTTTCTCTTTGGCTCACTAGTGTAAAGGAGACTGCATTGTGAGCAGCAATGACAGGAAACTGGATTGAAAGTGTACACGTGAAATGCTGCTTTACCTGGAAGGTGTGTTTAGGGCCTTGGACAGTGAGGAGGGAAGAGGTGAATGGGCAAATGTTGCAGCTCCTGCATTTACATGGGAAGGTGCCATGGGGATGTGGGGAAGTGTTCGGGATGATGGAGGGTGCCACAGAAGGAGTGGTCCCTGTGAAATGCTGACAGTGGACGGGAGGGGAAGATGTGTTTGACAGTGCTGTCCTGCTGGAGGTGGTGGAAGCGGCGGAAGATGATTCAGTGAATGTAGATTCTAGTGCAGTAGGAAGTGAGGACAAGGGAGATCTATCATTGTTCTGTGAAGGAGGGGACGGAGTGAGGGCAGAAGTGAGGGAGACGGGACAGTCACAACTGAAAGCTCAGTCCATTCAGAGTGAAGGGATTTCTCGTTTGAGTGAAAAGAATGACATGTATGAACCTTCCCAAAGGAATGCGGCATCATATTACAGAAATGACCGAGGCAGGGAAACTGAGAATGGAGACAACCTCAGCTGATCATGTGTTCAGCCACATAGTAGGTTCCCCCTCAATGATTGAAAAGAGCCAGGCATTTCAAATGCAGATATATGTCATATATCTGGTCAAATACTGAGTGTGAAAACAGACATAGGTGAAGGTCAGCAGATGTGTGTGTGTGGTGGGGGGAGCATTTAAGCAGGTACTGCTTAATAATGCTCAGTAAAGATTGACTCCTATCAAAAAGAAGATGATATGAAGATGCGAAGATGAACCACTCATGATGTACAAAGACTGTGAAGTATGTTAATCAATCACAAAGAAGAATGCAGATTGGGGCGCTCTGGCGTCGGCCACATTTGGGAAGTTTACTTTTGGAACCAGAAGCAGATTGCATAAAACAAAATACAAAGAAAAATATTCCAAAACTGGCAAGAAATATGAAAAGAAACTAACCGCAAGAGTTTTCCCATATCAAATAAAATAACATTTATGATGTATGTGTGACCCTTGGAAGAAAGGCAGGAGAGAATATGTGGGACACCGGGAGCTTGTGACTGGGGAACTGGTTTCAGGGGACAGGCAGAGAATTTAAAACAGTATTTTACATCGTTCCTCACAGGGGAAGGCACAAAGAGTTTCAACATTATAAACAAAATTGTAGTCAGATGAAAGTTTTGTACTGTCTCTAACAAAACGTGCAAGGCCTTTCTCAAACAGAAAAGACCAAGGGTAAACAGCTCACCAGCAATTCATAGCTTGCTTTAATAGAAGTGGTTACAGAGTGACTGGTGGCACAGTGTGAAATATTCCATAACTCTCACGATTACAGGAGTGTTCCAGTGAAACTGGCTATAACGCCAGAGTGGCGCCTGCCTTCAAGAAGAGAGTGAGTCTTCAAGTGTTTAAGTGCTCTCTTTGTCTGAATAGCGGAGCATATTTAAGAGGCTGAATGGACTCATGAGGCACTTTCATCCTGAGTATTTAAAAAAAAGATAAATTCTGCTCCTTCCTCTGATGTGTTACATACTGGGGGATGAACAGTTTGCTAAAGTTGAATTATTTTGAAAATTATCTGGAACATTGTACAAATGACATCATCCAGAGATTTCTAAAAACTGCACTCATAAGAACATTTTATAACCATGTGGGGGTATTGGGTAGGTGAGAGAGAGAGAGAGAGAGAGAGAGAGAGAGAGAGAGAGAGAGAGAGAGAGAGAGAGAGAAGGTGCTGCATTGCAGTGGTGAGAGTGATGGAGCCTTATTCTGGGGAAGGCGCTAACAGATATACAGTGAGTGTGAGAGAGTAGAGAGAATATGGGGACCCTTATCCTGACAGAGCTGGGAAGGTTATTGATGCTTTTACTGTATTGCTGGACTTTTCTTCGGACCCCAGATACTGCACTGAGCTGAGTGGTGTGCTCAGATCATGCTCGATGATTCTGATGGTACGGATCCCTCTGGAAAGAGAATGGTCCCGCTTTATACCAGACCATTCACCCAGCCCTCCGTGCCCCTGTCGACAAGCTGTGGTGTAATTTCCCTAATCTGCCATGCTCGGGGTAAACTGTGCAGGGCAGCTCCAAACTGAGAGAGTTCAACCGTGTGCCCATTGTCCTTTTAACGATAGCAGCAGTGCCAGGGATCACTGAATATCCAGGGGTACCCGGGCGATGGTGTGTAACTACAGCCATGATGGGTGGGAAAGTCGGGCTGGTATTGAATGAGAGGGACACCATGGGATGCGGTGGGTAGTTAATGAGGTGAGTTCGATAAGATAACACCAGGAAATTAGCTCTGCCTCGTGCAGACATTTCTTCTGTCGCACTCAATGAAAATGGCACTGAGACAAATTATTGTTCGATTTAGTCCAATGAGTCGAAGACTCTGCTGATCCGATTCCCAGTTACAAAGCTGCAGGACAAATGCTTATCCAAAACTCTCCATCATCTTAACTTACACCAATATCCTGCTCACCCATCATTCCTGGAAAAAGTGACCTATATTGCAAGATGCTATCAAAATGTTTTCATTTCACAATTTTTAAACCTACCATCAGATCCTTCTGTGAAATTCTCTCTCAATCTACCCCTCGCTTTAAACGAAGCCCTTCCATTTGTTGGTATTAAAACTGATTCCCCCGCCATCTATCTCTGAGCTTCAAGATTCCCCACGCTGGGCAGCGATCTAACACAGTGTTACTGAGAAATGCAGTGATTGGTGTACACAGCTGTGTATGCTGGGAAGGTAACTGCTCCAGATTAATAGATAAATTCGTTGCTATTCACTGCACAGCTCCCCATACTGCACAGGTATCCAGTCCGTGTGTATAGAACAATGCCTTTGTGTGTTCTGCAAAACGACCTGTGCTGAAAAGATTATCTATCCAAGTTTATAGATCAGTGCACTGTTGGACCGATAAGTCGTGAACTGGTGAGTTCTAAACAGTGTTCGATCCTGGTCGGATTGCTGAGCAGTACACCAGCCTGGTCTACGCAGTGCTTCATGCTGAGCAGGTACCTCATCTGGGCTTATACGTGTCCGGGCTGGATCTGAGAGATGGATTGAGTATCTGATATCATTCCTGACATGATTATCACTCCTCCAGCTTGGCCCATTCCGCTGGTAAATGTGAGGTGATATGTTTCAGATAAACTTTACTTGGTCAAACTATTCGACATTAAGCAAAACACAATTTATTGGAATACTGTCGATATAAAACAACAAAAGGAAGAGGAACTTCCAATAACTTAATTCTGTTGGAAAACTTAGCAGAATAATAGTTTACTTAATAGCTATACAGTAACTGCTCCAATATGGTATCGTCCAATAAGCACGCAAATGTCAATAAACAAATGCAGGAAACAGATTGTCTGACATGCAGTTCCCCAATCCAGGAGGAAAGAACATCAAAAGACAGTTCCGAGAGAAATCACACAGAGAGTGTGTAGCACCCGGGAGAGATTTTCTGCCTTCCAACTCTGCTGAGAGCCCAGCAATAACTTCCAAAAGGTAAAACTAAGAATCCTGGTTCTGTGAGATTTTGACCATCACTCCACAGGACCGGGCCGTGGCTGCAAGAACACAAGGAATAGACTGTATCTACATCGTCTATGGCTCCGTAGGTGTCTCTCAAAAATGCTTAAATCCACCTAAGCCGTTAAATGCTGAACAGGAAAAAGTCAAAGTTAAACATAAATAAATAAAACGAAAAGATGAAGCAGGCCTGGTGATCAGACACAGACAGCCTCAGAAGCCCAGCAATTCCTACGCTGCCAAAACACAGCAGATTCATCGAGCTTGTGAAGAGAAAGAATTATCTCTCTTCCTCACCTCTATGTTTACAACTGGAGATATGCTATTAGACCAATAATCAGATATCAAAATCCCACCCACACCAAGTATTATTGTGATATATCAGAGTTGCAGTGAAATGGGTTAGCTGGAGCTGTTTGTTCAGTGACTGTGCTTAATATCATTCTTCCTGGATCTAACTGGGTCACTGGAGGATTTCCCTCTTTCATAATTAGGGACTTCTTTCAACTTGTCATGCCATAGCATTCGGCGCAGAGTCAACCTCAACAAGATTGGGATCAAATGCTACAGAGAAAGAGAGAAAAATCAGAATCTGAGAACATTATAATGGTCCAACAATGGATTTTAATCTGAGAACATTAGGCTGGAATGTTCCAACAATGGATCAGAATCTGAGAACATTAGACTGGAATGTTCCAACAATGGATCAGAATCTGAGAACATTAGACTGGAATGTTCCAACAATGGACAGGAGTTTATCCTGGGGTCTTCACTATCTTTCTGTGGATTGGCCATGGTTAGAGTTGCGGATACGAGCCGTACTAATGATTATTCAAGCTGGGTACTATCCCAGCCTCGCTATTATTGGTGTTCCTGGTAAGTCTATCTCTGTCAATTCTATAAATGATGCTGAATGTTATTGCTATTCTGGTTGATTATAATTAACAAATACATAAACTTTCAGTCACAAACGCCACTTCCTTCTCATGCATTTCCAAAGTACTTACTCATAAGCATCTGAGAAGGAACAAGACTGTTCGGAACGTTGAGTCCCTTTTTACCGTGAACTGTTTTATAGAACATAGAACATAGAACAATACAGCACAGAACAGGCCCTTCGGCCCACGATGTTGTGCCGAACTTCTATCCTAGATTAAGCACCCATCCATGTACCTATCCAAATGCCGCTTAAAGGTCGCCAATGAATCTGACTCTACCACTCCCACGGGCAGCGCATTCCATGCCCCCACCACTCTCTGGGTGAAGAACCCACCCCTGACATCTCCCCTATACCTTCCACCCTTCACCTTAAATTTATGTCCCCTTGTAACACTCTGTTGTACCCGGGGAAACAGTTTCTGACTGTCTACTCTATCTATTCCTCTGATCATCTTATAAACCTCTATCAAGTCACCCCTCATCCTTCGCCGTTCCAACGAGAAAAGGCCGAGAACTCTCAACCTATCCTCGTACGACCTACTCTCCATTCCAGGCAACATCCTGGTAAATCTTCTCTGCACCCTCTCCAAAGCTTCCACATCTTTCCTAAAGTGAGGCGACCAGAACTGCACACAGTACTCCAAATGTGGCCTAACCAAAGTCCTGTACAGCTGCAACATCACCTCACGACTCTTGAATTCAATCCCTCTGCTAATGAACGATAATACTCCATAGGCCTTCTTACAAACTCTATCCACCTGAGTGGCAACCTTCAAAGATCTATGTACATAGACCCCAAGATCCCTCTGTTCCTCCACCTGACCAAGAACCCTACCATTAACCCTGTATTCCGCATTCTTATTTGTTCTTCCAAAATGGACAACTTCACACTTGGCAGGGTTGAACTCCATCTGCCACTCCTCAGCCCAGCTCTGCATCCTATCTAAGTCCCTCTGCAGCCGACAACAGCCCTCCTCACTGTCCACAACTCCACCTATCTTTGTATCATCTGCAAATTTACTGACCCACCCTTCGACTCCCTCATCTAAGTCATTAATAAAAATTACAAACAGCAGAGGACCCAGAACTGATCCCTGCGGAACTCCACTTGTAACTGGACTCCATGCTGAATATCTACTACCACTCTCTGACTTCGACCGGTTAGCCAGTTTTCTATCCAATTGGCCAAATTTCCCTCTATCCCATGCCTCCTGACTTTCCGCATAAGCCTACCATGGGGAACCTTATCAAATGCCTTACTAAAATCCATGTACACTACATCCACTGCTCTACCCTCATCCACATGCTTGGTCACCTCCTCGAAGAATTCAATAAGACTTGTAAGGCAAGACCTACCCTTCACAAATCCGTGCTGGCTGTCCCTAATCAAGCAGTGCCGTTCCAGATACTCGTAAATCCTATCCCTCAGTACCCTTTCCATTACTTTGCCTACCACAGAAGTAAGACTAACTGGCCTGTAATTCCCGGGGTTATCCCTATTCCCTTTTTTGAACAGGGGCACAACATTCGCTACTCTCCAGTCCCCTGGTACCACCCCCGTTGCCAGTGAAGACGAGAAGATCATTGCCAACGGTACTGCAATTTCCTCTCTTGCTTCCCACATAATCCTAGGATATATCCCGTCAGGCCCGGGGGACTTGTCTATCCTCAAGTTGTTCAAAATGTCCAACACATCTTCCTTCCTAACAGATATCTCTTCTAGCTTATCAGTCCGTTTCACACTCTCCTCTTCAACAATACAGTCCCTCTCGTTCGTAAATACTGAAGAGAAGTACTTGTTCAAGACCTCTCCTATCTCTTCCGACTCAATACACAGTCTCCCACCACTGTCCTTGATCGGACCTACCCTCGTTCTCGTCATTCTCAGGTTTCTCACATACGCATAGAATGCCTTGGGGTTATCCTTGATCCTATCCGCCAGGGATTTTTCATGCCCTCTCTTAGCTCTCCTAATCCCTTTCTTCAGGTCCCTTCTGGCTATCCTGTATCCCTCCACTGCTCTGTCTGAACCTTGTTTCCTCAACCTTATGTAAGCCTCCTTCTTCCTCTTTACTAGACATTCAACCTCCCTCGTCAACCAAGGCTCCCTCACATGACCATTTCTTTCCTGCCTGATCGGTACATACATATCAAGGACACGTCGTATCTGCTCCTTGAAAAAGTCCCACATTTCCACCACATCCTTCCCTGACAGCCTATGCTCCCAACGTATGCTCCTCAAATCCTGTCTTACAGCATCGTAATTTCCCTTCCCCCAATTGTAGAAACTTCCTTGTTGTGCGCACCTATCTCTCTCCATAACCAAGGTGAAAGTCACAGAATTGTGGTCGCCATCACCAAAATGTTCACCCACTAACAAGCCCACCACTTGTCCCGGTTCGTTACCGAGTACCAAATCCAATATGGCCTCCCCTCTGGTTGGACAATCTACATACTGCGTTAGAAAAGCTTCCTGGACACACTGCACAAACACCGCCCCATCCAATCTACTTGATCTAAAGAGCTTCCAATCAATATTTGGGAAGTTGAAGTCGCCCATGACTACGACCCTGTGGCTTCTGCACCTTTCCAAAATCTGTTTCCCAATCTGTTTCTCCACATTCTCTCTGTCGTCAGACCTGCTGACACCCCCTTCATAATATCCACAATTTCCAGCTCTACCTGAGTTCTGTTGCTGATTTCGCCACTGTTCATCAACGGTTCCACCATAAAGTCTTCACTTCCAGCCATCTTTAGCCAAGATCAAAGGGCTGTACAAGTCATGAACATGAATTGTACACACTTAAGATGGCTCTTAAGTACTTAATCAGTTAGAATGGAGATGCGGGTTTGATTGATTAAAATGCAAATCACAGAATTTATTTCAAGTCACTGCCTGGAGACACCTTCAGGTACTATCGATGTAAATGAAGTAACACCTGCGGTCAGATAATGTATTCTAAGCTTGAGGCCTTGTTTTGACTCTGTCTGTGTCTTGCCCTGGAGTCAGACTGGTTTTATTTACAAAGTAGGAGTGGCGCGTGTGTGTATGTGTGAGAGAGAGGGCGTGCCTGCGTGAAGGGGAGTGAGAGACACACATTCTGTATGTGAGAGAAAGTGAGGTGGATTGTGCGTGTCTGTGCGGGAGGGAGAGAGAGAGAGGGTCTGTGTTCATCCGTGTGTGTGAGACACAGTGGAGTGTGTGTGTGGATCGTGAGAGAGGGGCAGTGTGAATGTGTGTGAGGGGCAGATAAGGAGAGTGTGCATAAGTGTATGTAACGGGGAGAGTGAGAATGTGTACTTGTCCAGACTAAGACACAGACACTGATCACTTTCCCCACACACACTCACTCCATGGTTTCAGAGCTTCCCCTCTCTGCAGCCTCTGCTCCATTTGTTGTTCATGTTACAGACCCAGATGCTGTAACTACAGTCCCCATGTTCCATTCAGATTTGAGTCACCAAATCCTTAGGTTTTCTGGAATGTCTGAGGCAGCTCACAGCCCAATCTCCAGCAAACCATCCCCAGCAGCTCCACTAAGTGGAGGTGAGAGAGAGGCAAGAGAGAAAGGGAGAGGCATGAGAGAGAGAGAGAGGGGATGGGCAAGAGAGAGAGAGGTGGGTGGTTGCAAGAGACAGAGGGAGCGGCGAGAGCGAAAGGGAGGGCGGGCGAGAGAGAGGGAGGGGAGCAAGAGAGAAAAGGAGGAGGTAATAGAGAGGGAGGGGAGCGAGGTAGAGAGGGACAGGCGAGAGAAAAAGGGAGAGGTGTGAGAGAGAGAGGGGGCGGGCAAGAGAGAGACAGGTGGGTGGGTGAGAGAGAGAGGGAGGGGCCAGAGAGAGAGGGAGGCGGCGAGTTAAAGGGAGGGGGCGAGTGAAAGAGGGAGGGGGTGAGTGAAGGGGGGTCGAGAGAGAGAGGGGGATGCGGGACGAGAGAGGTTGGGGCCAGACAGAGAGAGGCAGGGTGCGAGAGAGAGAGGTGGGAGGGAGAGAGAGAGAGAGGGGGAGAGGGGGGTGAGAGAGAGGGAGAAGGTGTGAGAGAGGGGAATTTGGTGAGAGAGAGAGAGGGAGGGGGCGAGAGAGAGAGAGGGAGGGGGTGAGAGAGAGAGGGAGGGGGCGAGAGAGAGATGGAGGGGGCGAGAGAGAGAGAGGGAGGGGGGCGAGAAAGAGAGTGAGGGGAGCGAGAGAGGGAGGGAGGGGGCGAGTGAGAGAGAGGGGGCGAGATTGAGAGGGAAGGGGCAAGAGACAGAGGAAGGGGATATGAGAGGGATGGCGGGCGAGAGAGAGAGAGGGAGGGGGCGGGAGAGAATTAGGGAGGGGGCGGGAGAGAGAGAGGGAGGGGGCGGGAGAGAATTAGGGAGGGGGCGGGAAAGAGAGAGGGTGACGAGAGAGAGAGGGAGGTGGCGAGAGATAGAGGGAGGGGTACGAGAGAGAGAGGAGGGACGAGAGAGAGAGGGAGGGGGACGAGAGAGTGAAGGGGGCGAGAGAGAGAGGGGGTGAGAGAGAGAGGGAGGGGGCGAAAGAGAGGAAGAGGGAGGCGAGAGAGAGAGAGGGCAGCTTACAGATGCTGTAACTAAGTAGAGTGCCCGATATCCGTTCTCTCACTCTCTACATCGACATTTGGGGAGAATCCTGGAAAAAGCCAGAGAGGACCAGGACACCTTGTGTGGAGATTCTGAAACATCGATGTCCCACCAACCAAGTAAGCATCAATGTTCAGTCAAGAGCAATTCTCAATTGAAACTCGCTGGCAGTTCCAATCTCATCTCTCTCACTTTTCAGGCTAAGTTAAAAGCATTAATGAAAGACTAAAAATACAAATAATGTTTATTCTCTTCAGTAAAAATGGTAAAAAGAAAAAAAGTAAACGATATAAGTTCATTACGAAAAATCTAAAACATGACGTTCATTCAAAATTATGGGCAATCCTCGTAAATACTCGACATCATTTCTCTCACTAAATCTTCTTACGAGTGTTTGTATTCTAGCATCTGCTTCTTTAATTTCAACGGACTATCGTGCCCTGCTATCAGATGCTCATAGTAAATGTCCCTTATTCTCTGAACTTTTCGTATACTGTCAATATATTTCCAAATAACTGGATGTTCCACATCAAGTTCGCATTGTCATCTCCTGTGGACAGCTTCTGCATTATTATTTGTTTTGTCGTCATTGTTTAAAGTTCTTTCATATATATTCCACATTCCAACTGGAAAAAGCGGTGAACGCCGACCATTTCCACTGAGTAATCTTCTACCTCCATAGTTATCCTCGAACCAGTCCAGCAGTGGTTGCAGTTCATCTGGAAGCGCATCAGTCAAATGTTCAATAGCTTCATGAATGTTTTCAATTTGAATAAATGCAAGACCAATTATCATTTTAGCTCTGAAAGAAAACTCTGAGTCAATGTTATACTTACTCAAGTGTCTTTTTAACATTTTTACTCAAGGGAATAAACACTATTTTTATTTTTATTGCTTTGGTTAATGCTTTTATCTAACCTGAAAAGGGATAAATATGAGCTGCGCTGAAATAGTTCTGCACCTAAATGTATCTGCGGCAAAATGGGCTGCAACAAATATGCTGCACCGAACAGAATGAAGTACTCAGTAAATTACAGCACAGGGGGACGCCATATAACCCGAGGAGAGAAGAAGATTGAAATATCCTGATAGTGATATCAGGATAAGGTGAAGGGTGGAAGGTATAGGGGATATGTCAGGGGTGGGTTCTTTACCCAGAGAGTGGTGGGGGCATGGAATGCGCTGCCCGAGGGAGTGGTAGAGTCAGAATCATTGGCGACCTTTAAGTGGCATTTGGATAGGTACATGGATGGGTGCTTAATCTAGGATAGAAGTGCGGCACAACATCGTGGGCCGAAGGGCCTGTTCTGTGCTGTATTGTTCTATGTTCTATGTTCTATGTTCTATGGTCCTGGGCAGGATTGGTGAGTGAGGAGAATATGAAGAAATGTAAACCTGAATGGAGAAAAAAAGATCATGGAGATTGCAAACAGTCTGATTTCTCCAAGTATAGTGTTGGGTAAGTTGTGAATAGGAATTTGCGAGTTATAATTTGCAAGGAATAACATTTTTCACTGGATATGAAAATGATGACTTCTAAATTCTAAAATTTGAATGTGAACAGCAATTCAGTTCAACTCTGTTTAATGGTCAGATGGAAGGACTTACCAGGAACACCAACTATAGCAAGGATGGGATAGTAACCACCTTGAATAATCCAAAGGATATCTTCGATCCGTGAGGCTAATAATGTCCAAGTCTAAGAAAGATAGTAAAGACACCAGGATAAACTTCTGTATGTTACTGTAATATTCCAGTCTAAAGTTCTCAGATTCTGATCTCTCCTCCCTCGTTTCTCGAGCTGCTGATCCCTGTTAGTGTTGTCGGTGATACTCCCGCCCATACTATGGGATAACTCGTTGAACCATGTCCCGAATTAATAGAAGAGGCAAATCCTCCAGTGACACATTTTGGATCCACGGAGACTGACATCAATTACATTCGCTGAACAAATAACTCCAATCAACGGCTTTTAATTCAATGTTGTTTTATTAAAATTCAAAACAATGATTAATGTTTTGCATTATTAATGGGGTAGGTGAGGGTGAATGATGGAGCAAATGTTGGGGCTGGTAAATCAATTGAGTGTAACCATTCAATCTGCCTTGGACATTGGAGTAATGCCATAAGTTGATCAGAATGTAAACATTCTTCTCTGTTTATAAATGGAAGCATACATTCTGTAACTACTGACCAAGCATTATAAATTCAGTAAAACATTGAGACCATTTTTATAGTTCATGATCTGAGGGGAATGTTTGCCTGAGGCAACGTGGGGTTATAACAAACAAATGGCATGAATATTTTAACAGAGAATTGTACGTGGAAAATGCAATTCAGTTTGATATTTCAGGTTCAGAGAGGGCCGATGAGGCCTGTGCTATTGATGTTAGTGATATTAATGAACTGTGTGGAAGTGTCATTTATTTGACTTTAATTACAGTGTGATTATGGCATTGTTGAGGAGACAGAAAACAAAGAGAATTGGGGGACGTGGCAGTTCAGAATCGAGGGAGGGACAAAAATATTCCCCAGTCATCATATTCCCCAGTATTGGAATGTTACTCTTTATAACTCATATGAAGAACAGATTCAAGGATACATCTACAGTAAGGAATGAGCACTGATATTTGTTTATTGAACCCAAAATACAGCGACAAAATGATTTTCTGACCATACTAAACATAGAGACAAGACAGTTAAAATCGAGCTAAATAAATTGAAATGTGTATTACAAAACCGTGGAAATGGTGTGCAAACTTTATCAATCATTATTTGGCCCACAGCTGAGATGCTGATTCCCCCTTTAACAGTGATCCACCTCGCTGAGATTCCCTGGCATAGTGTCTCAGTATCGAGTGGGGTTCTCAGTTCTTGCTATTGTTCTATTTAAATTAATCCACTTTCTCCCAGGAAGAAAAAAAACGTTTGGCCTTATGGTCTCAGTTGAACTGTCATCAACTTAGGTCTGTTATATTATTGAAGATATATGATCTGGGAGCACAGTCAGTATCAGCACAGTGCTCACAGTTTATGGCATCAGACAAAGGCCTTGCAGTCCATGAGAATTTCTAAATAAAACTTCCACTTTCTGAGTATTCCTGTCTATCTCCCCTCCTGATGTCTTCTGATCTATCCAACTGACCATCCTTTAACACCATTCCAATCACTTCCTGTTTCCAAATGGTGCAGTTGTACAGTTTGATGTGTGGCCATTTTGGAGAAATGGAGAGAGCAGGGACAGGAATGATTGTTGCAGGGTCCAGGGTTTCGATGCTTCATTAAGAACAGGGAAGGCACTAAAAGGGGCGAGGGTGGCATTGTTAATCAGAGACAGTACTACGGTGGCAGAAAGGATATTTGATGAGGACTTGTCTACTCAGGTAGTATGGGAAGAGGTTAGAAACAGAAAAGGAGAGGTCACCCTGTTGAGAGTTCTCTATAGACCCCTGAAACGTTCTGAGATGTAAACAAAATTATTACAAAAATGATACTGGATAGGAGCGAAAGTATCAGAGTAATTGTTATGGAGACCTTTAACTTTCCAAATATTGAGGGGAAACGCTACAGTTCAAATACTTTATATGGGGCAGTTTTTTGTCAAATGTGTGCGTAGTGGTTTCCTGACACAGTATGCCGATAGGCCAAAACGGAACGAGGCCAGATTGGATTTGGTATTGGGTAGTGAACCAGAACAGATGTTAGATTTGGATGTAGGTAAGCACCTCGGTGATAGTGACCACAATTCAGATTGAAAGGAATGGGTGTACACCGTAGGGCAAGTGTTATAGCTGGGGGAAAGGCTATTATGATGCGATTAGGAAAGGTTGTAGGACGCATAGGATGGGGAAAGAAACTACAGGGGATTAGCACAATTCAAATGTGGAGCTTTTTCAAGGAACAGCATCTGCATATCGTTGATAAGGTTATACCTGACAGAATAGGAGGAGTGGTCGAGTGTGGGAGCTGTGCTTTATTGAATAAGTTGAATCTCTTGTCAAGAGGAAGAAGCAGGCTTCCTTCTCCATGAGGTTATGCTGCAGCTGGACAAATTCTGGTGCAGCCATACTTTGAGCATTGAGTACAGTTCTGGTCACCGCATTATAGGAAGGATGTGGATGCATTGGAAAAGGTGAAGAGGAGATTTGCTAGGATGTCTTACAGGAAAGGCTGAGGGACTTGAGGCTGTTTTCATTAAAGAGAAGAAGGTTGAGAGACATGCAAGATGATCAGAGAATTAGACATTTTGGAAAGTGAGAGCCTTTTTCCTCTAATGATTATGGCTAGCATGAGGGGATGTTGTTTTAAAATGAGGGATGATAGATTTCAGACAGATTTCAGAAATAATTTCTTTCCTCAGAGCGTAATCAGGGCGTGGAATATGCTGCCTGCCCAACAATAGTAGACTCACCGACTTTAAGACCATTTAAATGAGCATTGAATAAACATAAGGATGAAAATGTAATAGTGTAGGTTAGATGGGCTTCAGAATGGTTTCACAGGTCGGTGCAACATTGAGACCCGAAGGGCCTGTACTGAGCTGTAATGTTCTGTGTTCATGGACCTACAATGGGCTGAATAGCTTCCTTCTGTGATGTAACAATTCTGAGGTACTCTTACACACAATAAATGCTTTAGGTGTCTGGAGAGGCAAATTGGTCCAGTAAAGGACACACACTGCACAGTCATCCATCATCTCTTCCTGTTTTCTGATATACAGCGGCCTCAAAATATCAGTCCAAACAAAATAGATTGATTCAAAATCACGCAGTCAGGAGGACGTTCGCCCAAGGTGATTTGCGTCAGAGGATTCAATGAATAATAAGATATCAGAATAACACAAAAAATAAAACAATGTCATAACAGCACAATAATTGACAACAGAGTAAAACTTACAGTTACAAATAGTTCCAAGTTCAACACTGTGTTCAGTTTTGGACACTTTGCTATAGGAAGGATGTTATTAAACTGAAACTTCACAAGGTTCTTGCCAGGACTTAAGAGTCTGAGTCAGAGGCAGAGTTTGGATATGCCGGAACATTTCTGTTTAGAGCGCAGGAGACTGCGGGGAGCATGAAGTGCTTCGAGAGGCTAGCCAAGGCCCACATCAGTTCCAGTCTCCCAGCCTGCCTCGAACCCCTCCAATTTTCCTACCAGTGGAATGGGTCCACAGCGGATATCATATCCCTGGAACATCTGGACAACAAGGACACCTGCGTCAGATTCCTGCTCATTGATTATAGCTCCATCTTCAACACCATTATTCCCTTCAGCCTGATCACGTCGGCAGAATGTCGGCAGAAATAACCAACTAATCAGTGACTTCAAAATGAAAGCAGGAGAGCATGCTCCCATCTACATCAATGGAACTGAAGTTGAAAGGGTGGACAGCATTAAGTTCCTCGGAGTGACGATAGCCGACATCATGTCCTGGACTTCCGATGTAGATGTGACAGTTGAGGTGGCACAGAAACACCTCTTCTTTCTCTGGTAGCTCAGGACATTTGGCATGTCACAGGATCTCACCAATTTCTACAAATGCACCACTAAAAGCAAATGATCCGGGTGCATAATGGCTTGCTGTGGCAACAGCCTTGCCCAGGACAGTAAGAGAAATGACAGAGGTTGTGTGCACAGCCCATGCCATCACACAAACCAATGTCCCATCCATTGTCTCCATTTACATGGCTTGCTGCCGTGGAAAGGCTAACAACATTATCAACGATCCACCGCACCCTGGATCTCCTAAAATTACTTCCATCAGGCAGATAATACAGAAACTTGAACACACAAACCTGTGTCTCATGAATAGCATCTTCCCACCCATTATTAAAATGAGGAATGGACTCTCTAACTTCAAATAATGCTGATCTTGCTCACGTTTCTCTTGGCTGTTTCTCCCTGTGTGGTAGCTTGTATGCCTCAGTATAAATCTTTCCTTTCCACTCTGATCAGTGTGTCCTTGTTTACTGTAGGAGCGAGATTCCTCGGCTAGGGACGAAGACTCTGGAGGCAGACAGGACACAGGCACGGAGTGGCTTTTAATTCAAGCAAACACCAGTTAATGCAGGGAAAGTACCAAAGGATCTTCCTCGAATCTGGCTTTGACAGAGAAGGCAATCGTTTCCGGAATCCTCAGCGCAGATAAGCAGACAGATCAATGATACGCTACGATTTTACAGCAAAAAAGACAGTATTTTTAAACGTTCTGCGTTGCAATGATTGGACACAACGTTGTCAGTGTCCCCTCCACTTCCCTTCTGCTGAACGAATCTCGTAAAACAACTGATCAATGGTGGACACTCCCATGGACAGCCCTAGATTCAATTTTGTTTCGGATGTTTAACGATTTTTGTTATCTCTAGGTCTTTGGATCTTTCTATGTTGCAATCCAAAGTTAGTGGCAGTGCTCTTTTTAAATGATGCCCTGCATTTTTTATCTTGAAGGATTGCATGAATTCTACTCTCCATTTAGCAGGCTATCTCTTAGCAAATTCCATTATCACATTTTGCATTAAAAAGTTGATTCTGTTACATAACTCGTATTATTATTATTATTTCGACTGTTAACCGTTTTTCAGCCAATTGGAAAAGGCAAGCCAGGCATCTCTTTAAGGTTTTATAATTACGTTCAAATCTGTCTCCATGATTATTTACCAAATCTTTAATTAGAACTTATTATTATTGTAAATAGTTTCAAAGGCACAGCTAGCTACTTAAAGATAAGTTGAGTTGCTCTTTTTGAAAACATCCTAAATGAGATCAGAATAAGTTCCTTTTTGTTATGATTGTTCAAAGTGTTTATGCTGCAATTTCATTATTTCATCTGTGTTCTGTTACAAATCAAAAATTTCAAAAATAACAACATTCTTTATCGCTATATTAGCATGTTTCTGAATCTTGCGAATCAGGTTATACTTTCTTTTGATTAGAATACTTCCCTTCTCAAATGCTTTTTTTTCACTTTTGCTGAATTAATCTACTTTAAATTCTGACTATTTTGTGGCTCTTCAAAAACAGACAGTTGAAGTATACTTAAATTTCGGCCACTCCATGTCTCTACAAAAAGGCAGCTCCATCTCTCACGATGATCTGCCAGAACTGTGCATAAACAAAGAGTTTCACTCTACTTAGGTACATGCGACAATAATCCTATCAAATCAAATTAAATCAAATCATATGAAAGAGAGGGAGAAATTCTCATAAGGTCAACAGACCCAGAATGAAGCTCTGCCACATTCAGCCAAAAATTGTGATCGATGAGTATAGAACCAACTGGGCACAATTATCCATATCCTATCAATGTATCAGCTCTACATATCAGTGTAAAAAACAAGGAAATAGTATCTGTACCATCCTTAGCCAGGAATGTTGAGTCGACGATCCACCTCAACCTCATCATGATGCCCACAGAATCAAAGAGGTCAGTCTTCAAACAATCTGATTCACTGCACGTAACTTTTCGAAACAGCTAGACACAGTAGATACGACAAAGGCCCTGAAACCATTCCTGTGATAGGACTGAAGACTTGGGCTGCACAACAAGCCATGTCCTTGGGGAAGCTCTTTCATTCCAGGTCCGACTCTGACATTTCCTTGGCAATGTGGAAAATTACTCAGCTATGTGCAGTTCCCTCAGAGGAGAATAATTACAATCTGACCAATTACCACACCATCAGTCCCATCACGACAGTCAAATTGGTGGGCGTTATTTTTAACAGAACTGTTAAGCAGAACAAAAATAACCTGCTCAATGTGGTTTCCGATCAGTCCCCATGTGGAGATGGTGCTGTTGTGGAAGTATCATTGGATTACTAATTCAGACCAGGCTACTACTCTGGCAGCTGGTGGAAGATAAAAACAATTAATAAACTATCGAGATCTCAAATCTGGTGTGAGTAACAGTGACATTGAAACTAATGTCGATTGCAAACACCAATTTGCTTCCCCGATGTACTTTCAGAAAGCAAATCCCCTGTGCTTTCCTGGTCTGGTGACTCCACACACACAACCATGTGATAAACTCTTGAATGGTCTCTGAAACGGCCAAGCAAGACACTCAATTGTATCAAACTGCTCCGAGGTCTTAAAGGATAAACCCGCACCAAACACCAGGCCCCAGCCTCGGTATCCGAAAAAGGAATGGGAAACCCAGCCCTGCCGACCCGGCAGAGACCTCCTTCCTAACATCTGAGAACTTGTGACAAAATCGACAGAGCTTTCCCACAGACTGCACAGAAACATCGAGAATGGATTAGGCTATACAACACATTAAGCCTCCCCCATTCCAGTTCATGTCTGAACATCTCCTCAATGCACGTTCCCTACACACTGTACAAATCACTTAATATGATTAACCTTGTAAAGCAAGAAAATTAAACTGCAGCAGTCCCTTTGATCTGTCGAGTTTGCGAACCATTTGAATATAATGATGGCTGAACATTTATTTCCACACCATACTCCTGCTCTCTCCCCCAGCCCTCCAGTATCTAGTCATCTTTATTAGACTTTAGTGCCTTGTCTTCCACAGCCTGACGTGGGAGAGAATTCCACAGGTTCACCAGAATCTGAGTGCAGACATTTATTTTCATCACAATGCAGTGTGACCAGCCTGTACCTTATACTGTGGGCCTTTGTTTTAGGAGTTCCAACCAGGGGAATAAGCATCCCTGCTTCCAATCTATGTCGCCCTGTCAGTGTTTTATATATTTAACTGATATCTTCACTCACTTTCGTGAACCTCATGTAATACAGGCTCAGTCGCCCTAAACTTTGCTCCCAAAACAAGTCTGTCAATCCCAGAGATCAGTCTGGTTATTTTTCACTGCTCTCCCTCAATGTCAGGTTTGTCCTTTATTAGGTAAGGAGACCAGAACTACACACAATATGTGCACGATGTTCGCGGTGGGGTATAACCAAGGCCCTGTCCAGCTGTAGTAAGACACCCTTACTCCTGGACTCAAGTCCGCCTGAAATAAAGGTGAACACACGAGTTACCTTCTGAACTGCTTTCTGTTCCTGCAATATTGTTTTCAGTGACTGGTGCACAGAGGGATCCCAGATCATTTTCAATGTTACAGCTCCCCACTTGGTGGGTCTATGTACCCTGGTCTGCGTGCCAATGTATTCCAATATTAGCTTCTGTCCTCAGAATTCACTGACCTACATGGAACTCGGACGTCTGTCCAAACAGAAACAAAAACAAGCGAGTGTAGTTCCCTTTATAGATCGACTACTCCCTTTTCAAATGTTCAGCTGCATTCTATTGTCCCCAACAAAGTAGACAACATCACATCTATCCACACTGCTCTTCATCTGGCACATATTTACTTATTTGCTTCATTTGTCTCAATCACTTTGAAGTTTCTTTATCACATCCTCCTCTCCCTTCAAAATCCTATTTCTGTCAGCAGACTTTGAAACTTTGCATTTGATACCCTCAGCTAGATGTTTGAGCTGTATTGTGAATATCTGGCGCCCCAGCATTAATCATTGCGATGCCACAGGAGCCTTCTAAACTGAAAACCATACAGTTATTCCTACCACTGTTCCTGTTAGCTCTCCCATTATAACACCATGTCCATATATTATCCCCTATCCCATGTGATTTTACTTTGCATACGAGGCTTGGGACTCCAGTAAAAGTCTAGTTGAAAATCCAAGTTCAGTACCTCTATTGCTTTTATGTAATTAATCCACCAGTCAGTTTCACAAATATGTTTCCCATTTCATCAATATGTATGCCCATTATGTTGAGTTCCAATAATTTCTCCAAATTAGTTTATTTACTAATTTCATTCTACATCATTTTCTCATCAGACACAGGTTTTCTCCTATTGCTGGGAAGGCGTTGTTTCTACCTTTTTCTGTGAAGACAGAAGTGAAGTTTTGTGTCATGTTTCTCTGTTCTCCATTCCCGGGTTTCAGACTGGAAGGAAGCTGACACTTTGACTAAAAAGAACAGCTGTTGTCTATTCACCCTGTCCATGCCTCTTGTAATCTTAAACCTGAATTGCTTACACACTCAACTTCCTCTGCTCCAAAATAAATAACTCAAGCGTACCCAGATTCTCTCCACAGCTCATATTCTCCATCCTAGGGAACATCCTGGTGAATCTCCTCTGCACCTTATCCAGTACAATCACATCCTTCCTGTAATGTGGCTCCATGAACTGCACACAGTATTTAATTTGGCTTTACCCAAGTGTGTTATAAAACTCTTACAATATTTAGGTCAACAAATGAAGGCTTTATCTACGGTTCTGCTTAACTCATCAATGACCATGTTCAGTCACATTCAGGGATGTGTGGAGAAGCACCCGCTGAGCTTCCTAGTGCGTTGCTAATTATTGAGTACTCCTCTGTCTCGTTCCTTCTTCCAAAGTGTATCGCCTCATATTTATCAGAGTTACATTCCAACTGCCATTAACCTGCCCAGCTGACCATTCCATGTGTATCTTCCTGTAACATAAGACCTCCCACCTCACTGCCAAACACTCGGCCAATGTTTATGTCAAAAACAAACGAGCTTATCACACTCCCCCTACCCACTTCACATTCACAACACTTATGAATATCACAAACAATAAGGGACACAGCACTGATCTCTGCGGTATACCAGGGGACATTAGTCACCAGTCACACAAACAGACTTCTACCACGAAGTTGATTTTGGATGCAACTTGGTATGTCACTAATAGGTCCTACCTGTTCACTGGTTATTCTGTTACACTTGATGTACCTGTAGAATATCTGGGAATTCTCCCTAATCTTGCTCTGCCAGCAGGTTTCCATGCTCCTGTGTTAGTCAGTCCCCTCCCAGTGAAGAATTTCCTCCTTCTTACGGTCTTAAATGGCCTGTCCCTTATCCTGCCACTATTTGCTTAAATGTAGAGTAGACAGCCAGAGAAATATTCTGTTTACTTCTACCTTGTCACATGTTTCGTAGATTTTCTAAATTTCACTGCTCTTTGAAACGGGAGAGGTCACAAGACAAGTCTCCCCATCAGAAATTCTTGTGATCCGAGGCATTAATCTGGAGAATATCCATTGCACGTCCTCTGTGATCAGCATACTCTTTCTTAGATTGGATTATTAACGCTGTACACAATTCTCGAGGTACTCTCTCATCAACACTCTGTGAAACTGCTTCGTGAGGTCTTTACATTTATATTCTGATTTACTTAAACAAGTTCCAATCTAACATTAACTGTCCAATTACATGTATTTTTCCAAATACTATTCACGTTAGTTGCATTCACGAACTCACTGGGTGAGTTTAGATTAGATTATTTACCGTGTGGAAACAGGCCCTTCGGCCCAACAGGTCGACACGAGCAGCCGAAGCGCAACCCACCCATACCCCTATACCTAACACTACAGGCAATTTAGCATGGCCAATTCACCTACCCTCCACATCTTTTGTGACTGTGGGAGAAAGCCAGAGCACCCGGAGGAAACCCACGTAAACACGGGGAGAATGTGCAAACTCCACACAGTCAGTCGCCAGAGGTGGGAATTGAACCTGGGTTTCTGGCGCTGTGAGGCAACAGTGCTAACCACTGTGCCACTGTGCCACTGTGCCACTGTGCCACCGTGCTGCCCACTTCTTAAGACTCCAAACACACTACATCCGCTTGTTGTCCTTTGTTTACTCTGCAAGAATAAAGAAGCCTCAAACAATTCCAAAGTTTGTCAGGTATAATTTCTCTGTCAGAAATTCAGAGTGATTCTCTGCAATGTTGCTGTTAATTTCTAAATACCCACTATCACATCTGATCGAATAGATTCCAATTGTTTCCCTACAAATGTCAAACTAACTGGTCTGCAATCCTCCCCATTATCCCTTCTTCCCTGCATAGATATTTGGATCATGTTTACTACCTTCCAGTTATCTGCAAGGGCTTATGGTCTTTGCAGGATCTACAGTAAAATAAAACGCAGTCACGGAGTTCAATTAACATGTTGTTTTATTTCTGACATTTTTATATGAAGTACATCTGGCACATCAGACTTATCAATGATCAATCTAGCTCCATTTGCAAGAACTACCTTGTTGCTGATTCGAATTCACTTTTGTCTTTACTTCCACGAATCCCAAGTAATCACTTGCTTGACACGGAGATTTCCTGGAGCTTTCTCCATGAAGACCGGTGCAACGTAGCTGGTTAGTTTCTCTGCCATTTCCTTGTTCCACACAATGAATTATCATAAACCTTATAAATTTCCACATTGTCCTTACTTTTGTTTTCTTTGGTGTATGGATCATAGATTTGAGCAGTCTTTGTGTTTCCTGTTTGTTTGTATGCATGTTCTTTTTGATTTCCTTAACACTTTCTTCGTCCTTATTTTCGGAAAGGTAAATGTCTCAGAATATTGAGGTTTGCTCAATAACTGCAATTCTTCTGAAGCTGCTTCCTTTGCTTTAATGAAATCTTTAATTTTTTACATTAACCATCATTGAGTCACCTTCCCTTTCTTTGGTATTTATAACTTAGTGATGTGTATGTATTTTCAGTTTTTATGTATTTCTATCAATAACATTGTTTATTGTATTTTCCCAATTCACTTGGTCCTCTCGCCTCCGGGGTTCCATAATATTTGAGTGTAATGTTTAAAAATTCTATATTGCATGCAGGCTCTATGTAAAATGCAACATTTTAATGTTATTATTACTCAAAAGCTGCTTCAGAGCAAGGTTAGTAATTAGTCCTTCTGACCACACAACACCACACCCGAAATAACCTGCTCTCTAGTTTGGTTAACAACACACTCTTCAACCTACCTCATATACACTTTTGAAATTTACTTTTCAAAGCTTGAGCAAACAGTTTGTTCACGCAGTTTAGATGCAATTTCAGATCATCCAGTATTACTGCAGCACCCACAATATGTGTATATCTACTTTCCAGAGAATAGCATGCACAAAATTGCACAACATATTTGATTTAGATATGTAAGGCACCAATATTTGTTCCTCCTTGTTGTTTACAAGATCCACGTAAACTGATTCTGAAGAAGCTGGGGATGTGGTCTGTGGTGTTATTAGTGATAGACGTGGACAAGACATTGGGGAGGCTCATCCCGATGCTGAGATGATCTGAAGAAATGCCCATCAATACAGGACAAGCATCAATAACTTTCCCCGCTCGGCCAGGACAAATGTCTCTGTATTCTCTCCACTCACTCACACTCTCTGTATATCTCTTATAGCACATACCCCCACAAAAGCCTCTTGCTCCACCAGTCACACTGTTGCATGGAACACTCTCATTCCTTCTCTCTCTTTGTAACTGAATGCAAATCGAGATTGAATTTATTGTTTTACCAACATCGAACCAGTGAGACCATTTGATGCTGGGGATTGAAAATGCGGACATTTTGAAAATTGGGGAGAAAACAAATGCCATCGAGACGGAAGAATCCTGGGAATCAATCATCTTGTTCTCCAAGAAATTAGAAAATACTCACTATCATAGTATTTTTTCGTATGAAACACATTCACAGTAAACAGAAATACGACAATGCAGGGAATTCATCAGCACGAAGAGGAGCATCACAGAGGACGGCAGTGGCTGTGTGGTTTTGAAATTAAGTTGATGTAATCTTCATGAGTGTCTTATTGAAACAGATTATTGTGATGGAGTTGAGGGTGTTTGTGGGGGTGGGGGTGGGGGTGGGGAGAGGTTGTAACTAGTTGTGGGGTAATGTTCATTTTTACAGTTAAAAATATATTGGCGTTATTTTCTTTAAATAGTGGAATTTGGGAGTTCTATGTCACTCATATTCTAATAGATTATGGGGTGATGTGAGCTTTCTTGGTTCTTTGGTTTAATTAACAGAGAGGTTCACCACCATGTCGTAACATTTGTAAAGACCAACAGAAGCAAAAAAAAAAGAAGTGAGGAGCGAGAAAATTAAATATGAGGGTAAGTAAGCCAGTCATGTAAAGAAAGACTGTAAGAGCTTCTTTTGATATGGAAAGGGAAAATGAGAGGCAAAAATGGGCAGTTGATCGCTAGCAATTGGCACAAGAGAGAAACGTGGAACAAGGAAATGGCTGAGGAGCTGAACAATTACTACGTGTCAGTCTTCATGGTTGAAAACACGACTAATATCCTAAACATTGAAAGCACTTAGTGGACAGACCAGAGTAAGGTTGCCATCACCTCGGAGAAGGTGCTGGAAAAACTGAATGGCCTGAATGTAAGTAAATCACCTGGACCAGATAGACCCCACTCCATATTTCTAAGGCAGTGGAGGCGTTGGTGGTGATCTGTCAAGAATTGCTCGAATCAGGGAGATGCCCAGAGGACTGAAAAATCGCTAACGTGACACCCCTGTTTAAAAAGGGAGTAAAGCAAAAGAGGGAACATTACACACTGATTAAACTAAACTTGGCTGTGGGTAAGATCCTGGAATCCATTGTGAAGGATGAGATTACTGAATATTTGGATGTGGATGGTATAGTAGGACAAAGTTAGCATGGTTTCATCAAGGGGAGGTCATGCCTGGAAAATCTGTTAGAAACCCTTGAGGACATCACAAGCAGCTTAGAACAAGGACAGTCAATGGATGTCATCCACCAGGACTTCCAGAAGATCTTTGACAATGTGGCGACAGGAGGCTACTGAGTAAGGCAAGGGACCATGGTGTTAGAGGCAAGGTGCTAGCATGGATAGAAGTTTGGCTGTCTGGCAGGAAGCAGAGAGTGTCGAGAAAATTGTCCTTCTTGGGATGACAGCCAGTGACAAGTAGTGTTCCATAAGGCTCATTGTTGGGACCAAAACTTTTCACTTCATACATTAACGATCCAGATGATGGAACTGAAGGCATTCTGGCTAAGTTTGAAGATAATACAAAGATAGGTATAGTCGAAGAGGCAGGGAGGCTTAAGAAGGATTTGGATAGGTTAGGATAATGGGCAAAGAAGTGGCAGCTGGATTACAAAGTTGGAAATTGTGGGAACATGCACTTTGGTAGGAAGAATAAAAACATGGACTACCGAGGAAATTCAGATGTCTGAAGTGCAAAGGGATTGGGAGTTCTACTCCAGGATTCTCTCAAAGTAAACTTGCAGGTTAAGCCAGTAGTTAGGAAGGCAAATGCAGTGATGGCATTTATTTTGAAAGGATTTCAATGTAAAAGCAGGGACTTAGTTCTGAGGCTCTATAAGGCTCTGGTAAAACCACATTTGGAGTATTGTTCGCTGTTTTGAGGCTCATATCTCTGGAAAGATGTGCTGACCTTGGAATCGTTTCACAGGAGGTACACAAGAATAGTCCCAGGAATGCAAAGCTTAACATATGAGAACATTTGAGGACTCTAGGTCTGTTCTTGATGGAGTTCAGAGGGATGTGGGGGGATCTAATTGAAACATACAGAATACTGAATGGCGTGGACAGTGTGCATGTTGAGAAGTCTTCCATTGGTCGGGTCTCTTGGACCCAAGGATACAATCTTAGAGTAAAGGGAAATCCTTTTAAAACGGAGGTAAAGAGAAACGTTTTCAGCCAGAGAGTGGAGAACCTATGGAATTCATTTTCACAGAAGGCAGTAGATGTCAGGTCATTGAGCATATTAAAGACAGAGATTGTTAGCTTCTTGAGTTTCAAACGGATCAAGGCTTACAGGAAGTAAGCAGAAGAATGGGGTTGAGAAACTTGTCAGCCATAATTGAATGGTGGGTCAGAGTCGATGGGCTGAATGGCCTAATTTCAGTTCCTACGTCCGATGTTCTTATGGTAGTAAGCCGCAGCCTGATACTTTCCTTCTCTTACTTTGTCCCTCCTGACAGTAAAGTGTGAGAGTAAAAACTCTCTGAGTCATCTACACCAAACGTGGAGTATTTCCGTTGAGGATTAATGGGAATCGCTCCACTGCTTGAAGGAAAGGAAATTCTGCCAAATCCAACTATTCCAGGAAGAAATCTCACACCAGCAGCTTGTTTGAGTAAAATAACGTCAGAGACAGAATAACACTTGGGACACATTATCACTTTTCCATTTGATATGAGTTCAAGTACTATGAAACTCTGGAAAGCTTTTCTTATTCTTTATCGTATTAAGACAGGAGCATTTGTGTATGTGCCTGTACATGTGTGACTCTGTATCTCACATTTTTCGAGAAAATGACCTAGGTTACACTTCAAACCTGTTGTGACCAGTGGGGAAGTGAGGCTGGAAAATGAAATCGTGACCCTCCAACATTTGCCGGAGTAGGAATGAGAAATTTTCAAAGTGCTGTTCAAATGGGAGTTCTCTTCCCCAGAAGGTTATTCCTAAGATGGCATCTCAACACCGCTACTTCCAGCATAATTAGACATGGTCCATAAATGTTGGCCTATCAACAACACCGACATTCCATGAAAAAATTAAAAATGATAGACTGCAGCAGAATTAATTGGATGGGAACAAGACTGATAGATAAATGTCTGTTGCTTTCCAGAGTTGTGCTGCCTGTGTACTTTGTCTTTCTGCAGTTTCCTCGTATTGTGCCTGGGTGTTTGCATTTATTCAAAGTTGGGTTTGTTCAACATTTGACAGGCATGTGAATGGAAGGAAATTGTGGACATACAGAAAAGTACTGCAGAGATCAGATCAGCCATGATCTTACTGTCTGGTCGAGAAATGACAAAGTGTCTAATGACCAACTACTGCTCCTCAGTCCTATGTTCCTATGTTCCATTTAGTCCTTAAAACCACCTGAACAGGAGCAGATAGAGACCACATGCTCCAAATACCTGCCGCAGTAATACAGGATATCATTCAGACCCTCAACACTGTATGGTTTGGTGTGGGTAGTAAAATGTGATGGGAAATCCAGACTGGGTACAAAAGAAGCCACCCATCTCTTCACAGAGTGTCTCCTTTCTGCAACTGGTGTTTCACTTGTTGGTCATGTTGTAGACCTAGGTTCATTGTGAATATCGGGCCCATATCTCTCCCAGAGATGGCTCATAAAATACTTTTCTCTCACAGTCCTCACCATTCAATAACAGCACTTCCAGGAAAATTGCAACCATTCACTTTCCAAAGACAGATTATGAGAATATAAGAAACAGGAATAGCTAATTCTGATGCTCACGCCATTGTATGCTGTCATGTCTGACCTACTGTTGGCATTAACTCCTCTTTAATGCCCTATTCTTCACAACCCTCAGCACTCTGACAGGTCAAAAATCCGTCTACCTCCTCTTTAAATACTTGCAGTGATCTACCTCCACAAACTTTCTAGACTTGAGAATTCCTGACATTCACTACCCTCTGTAAGAAGAAGACACTCTCCACACAGACACTATCACCTATTAACATTAACAAAAGGGATTAACTGACCTGCTCAGGTAAGAGGGGTTGACACTGATATCAAGGCAGAATTTGACTGAAGATTTTATCCTCAGAAATACTTAATTATCCAAAATCATGCATCCCGAGTAAAACAAAAAAAAAATACAAGCCAAGGCATTTATCACCTTCTCACTGCCTGTGTAGAGCAGAACGAGTAATTGTTCATCACTGTCAAGTTTCAATGCAATGTCCTCTTATTCTCTGACAATGCTACAGTTTAACCTTCACTCACTCCTTGTTTACTATCAACCCAGGGATTAGGCTGGTGAAATTCCTTTACACTCTCTCTGTTGCAATGAGATCAGTCCTTTTAAAGGTGAGAAAATCTATCCACAGTATCCGAAATACTGCCTCTACCACATTCTCAGCGATGATCATAAAAATTCCTTTCCCTCACTTACCGATCAACATTTCTTTATTATGACATAAACCCCCATTCCGTCTCTTTGCACTGCCACTGATGTGGAATTTAAACGTTCCTTACATCTGATTGTCAGCATCAGTAAAGCCAGGACAAGAGGTGCCCGTGGAGATGAACATCACTTTCGGGAGAGACTCAGTCAGAAAATTGCACTTCAAAGAAGAAATGGTCACCTACCTGAATGGAAATGAAATGCAGGAATAAGGAAAACAGGCACAAGAAAGAAGCTAACTTTACTTTTGTTCTTCCCTCACGGGATGTGGGCAGCCCTGGTCAGGCCAGCATGTTCTACGGATCTTGAACTGAGTGGGTGGTTCAGCTGTTCCCCAGGACAGTAAACACATTGCTGTGTGTTTGCATAGACCTGACTAGGGAAGGAAAATCCTTTGATTTCTTCGAAGGACATGATGCAAGCAGATGGGCTTTTTCTCACAAATGATGATAGTTTCATCTCAAATACATCAATTTTCTTCATTAGATATCAACAGATTATTATTCTGTGCATCTAGATTATGTGCAATGACTTAAGCAGCATGCAGTGTCTGCCTGTCTGACAGATTATTTGCGGTGAACAAGTCCAACATACTCAAGCGCAATTATTTTGAAATTAACATGTGGTTAGAAGGGACTTAATAACGTCTATCTAGATTTGACAAACGTACAATTGATGGTTTATTCAGAAGATGCACTGAGGCTGAGGAGGAGATGGGATATCATGATAGTGGGTTTGGACAGTATCAGTGAGTGGGGAGGATATGGAAATGCACATCAGTGCAGGGCTAGAAGGATTATGGAGTTTGAGAACAGTCTGGTTCCTCCTCGCATATTGGTGAGTAATTTGTCATGAGTAATTTGCTTGTTATAATTTGAGTGAAATGGAATATTTCATTGGAATTGAAAATGTTGACGTCCACCTTTTTAAATTTTAAATAATATGAGCCGCACTTCAGACTAACCTGTCTTTATGAACAGATAGAATGACTTACCAGGAACACCAACTATAGCGAGGATGGGATAGTAACCAGCTCGAATAAGCAGCAGAACATTATAGATCGATCATCTTAATGATACTCCAGGATGGGAAATCCAGTAAAGACCATCTGATAAACTCCTGTCCATTGTTGGAACATTCCAGTCTATTATTCTCAGATTCTGATCAATTGATGAAACGTTCCAGTCGAATGTCCTCAGATCCTGATCCATTGTTGGAACATTCCAGTCTAATGTTCTCAGATTCTGATCCATTGTTGGAACATTCCAGTCTTATGTTCTCAGATTATGATCTCTCCTCCCATGGATGAGCAGCTTATACCTGTTCGTGCTGTCAGTGAGATCCTGCTCATAATATGGGATAACACATTGAACCGAATCCTTAATTAGTAGAAGAGGCTATTTCGTGGCACATTTAGGATCCACGGAGACTGACATCAATAATATTCTCTGAACTAATAGCTCCAGTTAACCCGTTTCAATTCAATACTATCTCATTAAAATTCAAAATAATGATTAATATTTACACATTCTGATAGGGATATGTGAAGTGTCTGAGGGAGCGAATGTTGGGGCTGGTAGGTCAATTCAATTCAATTTGCCTTGAATGTGGGAGCAATGCTGGAAATTTATCGGAACATGAATGTGCTTCCCTGTTTATAAATCCTGTAAATATTTCTCAGGCATTACAATATCAATACAACATTGAGCTACATTCTATCATCCATGATCTTGAAGAAAATGTCCCTTAGACTATGTGCATGTACAACAGACAACGACATTATGTTAACAGAGAATTGTACCTAAGAGGCAATGGGGACTGCAGATGCTGGACAATTCAGTGTCGATAAAGTGTGGTGGTGGAAAATGCACGGCTGGTCAGCCAAAAACCGAAGAGCAACAGAGTCAACGTTGCAGTCAGGATCCTTCTTCCGAACAGGGGAGGGTGAATAGGGCTGAGAGAAAATGGGTGGTGGGGTGAGGCTGGGGAAAGGTAGGCGACATGTGGACAAAGGTGGGAGGTGATAATGATAGGTCGGTGGGGACTGTGGAACAGTCGGTGGGAAGGAACATGAACAGTTAGGTCCCCTCGAGAGGGCGGACCTGAATTGGAGAGTTGAATTTGTGATCTGGGTGGATGAGGGTGGTTTGGAAACTGGTTAATTCAATGTTTATGCCTTGTGTTTGTCGGCTCACGAGGCAGAAGATAAACAACCTGGTAAATCTCTTCCCAACCTTCTCCAGCTTAACAATATCCCTCCTATAACTTAACGACTAAAATTGCACACAGTACAACAGAAGAGGCTTCATCAATGTCTTGCAAAACCTCAGCATGACTTCTCAACTTCTAATCTCAATGGTCTGAGCAATGAAGTAACCTTAACCACCCTGCAGCACAAACTTCAAAGAATTATACCTGTGCCCTGGGTCCCTCTTTTACTGCATAACTACCAAAGCTCAGCATTAATTGTACAAGCCCTTCCCTTGTTTGATTTACCAAAATGCAATACATCGCATGTATCCAAGTTAAACTCCATGTGCCACATTTCAGCCCAGTGAGTGATGTTACTGCCCCCTCTACATTCTCCCTTCTGATTAAAACGACATTCCCCTCTCCAGTAGGTCCGCAATCAACAGCCTTAACTTTCCTAAAGACGCAGAGCTTGGCTTGCTTTGCGCAGGCAGAGGGAGGAGTGGGTAAGGAGAAGCTGGATAGTATGATTACATGATTTTAAGAAGAGGAAAGCCACATGTTAGAGATTTGAAATAGTGACCGGTGTTGTGGGCCCAGAATTGTGCTCTTTCCTCGACACTGGTGTTCAGTATTGATATGTACTCGAGAACCTTCATTGTGCAGAGTGTGTTTGCAGGATTTCGTTCCCTGATATAGCAGACGACTGATAATAGCCATTTAAACCGGAAATCATAGCCAAGCAATTAAAGATGTTCATAGTTTATCTCAATGGCACCGCGAATGCACTCAACATCCTATAGTTGAAGCTAATAACTTGTACTTTTTTTTTCAATGAGAAATGTCCCCTGTATAATTTGGTAATGTTAACCAGAGTTTAATAAATCCATATACTTAAAATAAGACTCAATATCTAACATGGTTTAGTCCTTCTGTAGTGGGTGGTGCATACGTTTCTGAGACGAAACTCTGAATTCGATTACAGTCCATGAGTGTGTGGTTGTGCCCCTATCTCTGGAGACGGTCATGTGTATTCATGTCCTGTGGAGGTGTCTCATTACATATTACAACAGGATGATAAACAAACGCATTGCAGCATCATGTTGCAGTTTTAGGGGTTAATGCTGAAGGATGGTAGTGTCCCTATCATTGTGCCGAAAATTCTAGTTTCAAATTCCATAGAGCTGCTTCATAATATGTCTGAATATGTTGATTAAACTTTTCTGGAATCATGCCTTGATGGTGAAGGAAGAGGTACGACTACTGAATTTGAGACTATAGACCCAGGATGACTGAAAGCACAGCCAACCGTCTTGACTGGAGTCACATTTACACTTTCTAGAAGTTTATAAAATTATGAAGGGCATGGGTAGGGTGAGTGGTCAAGGTTCCTTCCCCCCAAGGTAGGAGAGTCTAAAACTAGAAAGCATAGGTATAAGGTGGGAAGAAAAATATTTGAAAGACAATGAGGATCTACTTTTTTTCCTGCAGAAGGTGGTGCTTCTATGGAATAAGCTGCCAGAGAAACTTGTGGAGGCTGGAACAATTATTGCATTTAAAAGGCAACTGGGTGGCTTTACGATTAGTGGGATATGGGCCAAATGCTGGCAAAAGGGAGTGGATTAATTTAGAATAATCGGATGCCATGAACGAGTTGAAGGGTCTGTTTCCCTGTTGTACATTTCTGTGAATCATTGATTTAATTAATGAAGGTCTCTTTGAAATCTTCTGTTGTTCACCATTATACAAACACTGCCAACTGTACACCCATGCTTGATGTCATCCACAAATTTGCGAAATATGCCTTCGTTAATTGTCATATAAATCTTTCACATGAATGACAAACAAACGTGGACCCAACAATTTTGCCTCTGGATCATCGCTGCCCACAGGCTTCCAGTTCAAAAAACAACCATCCATCACCACCCTGTCTCCTGCCATTAAACAGATATACACAGAAACACACACGCAATCACGCACACATACAGAGACACCGACGGAACTATGCCTTTAAGACAAAGGTTAGATTAAAACCACGATCAAGAGTTACAGTGAGAAGGCGGGGTAATTGTTGAGAAACACATCAGACAGGATCTAACAGCAAAGTAGACAGAATGGGCCAAATGGCCTAATTCCAATTTCCTATGCTCTGCATCCTTAAGGTGTCAGGATTATTTTCCACGCGTGCAGTAGAAGCTAAGATTGATAAATACTTGACTGGACGGTCAATGGGACTGTGGGATACGTTTGAGGGGCTGAATTTTATATGTTTGTTCCTATTTGCTGTGCCCTTGTTTCTGAAAAGAGGAGGTGACTTGCTGTGAGGTTAACACGCTTTAATATAAAAGGGGTCTCCCATTTCCATTTGAGATAACGTTGCTCATTTCTCCTTTGGATTGCGCGATCTGTGGCGTTCTCATTCCCTGGAACAGTGAAGTCTGGGTCATTGAGGATATTCAAAGCTGACCTTTGATAGACAGGGGAGTCAAAGATAATTGGGAACAGACAGGAAAGCGGTATTCAGCTACAAACAGACCAGTCTTGATGTTTTTAAACTGAGCAGCAAGTTGGAGGGGCCGAATGGCCAACTGCTGCTCCTACCTCACCCGTTGTTCTGTCAATTCACTCCCGAGGCTGTTGCAGAGGGAGAGAAAGATCCCATTCAGCTAGTCAGCGTCGTGACGATATAGCAGGGGGAGGCCATAATGAAATTCCATGGGGTTACGCAGGAAAAGAATGAAGTATTCAAGTTATTTCAGTAAATTACACAGCACAGGAGGACGCCATATAACCATGCCACGCTGTTACGCAGGAGCAGGGGCGCCTTGGGTGGCATCAGGAAGTACAGAGTAGAGATCATTACTCATTTTGTGCTTGGAAAGCTGTACCGAGTGGAGTTCTTCAGGGATCTGTGTGGGGTCATCAACAAATTACAATCCATACTAACAAATTGGATGAAGGGGTTGGAGCTCAGTTTGCTCATACATCAGGATAGTCAATCAATAAGATGTCAAATGGAGACAGAGCGTTTCAAATGAGATACAGATAGGGGAGGGCAGAGCGTCTGCAATGGGATACAGGCAGGGGGAGGGAAGAACATCGGCAATGAGATACAGACGGGGAGGGCAGAAAGTCTGCAATGGGACATAGGCAGGGGAGGTCAAAGTGTCTGCAATGAGAGCGACGGGGAGGGCAGATCATCTGAAATGGGACACAGATGTGGGTGGGGCAGAGCATCTGCAATGGGATACAGACAGGGGGAGGGCAGCACGTCTGTAATGGGATACAGACAGGGGGTGGGCAGCGCGTCTGCAGTGGGATACAGACATGAGGGAAGGCATAGCGTCTCCAGTGGAATATAGACAGGGGGAGGAAGAGCATCTGAAATGTAATACAGACAGGAGCAGGCAGAGTGTCTACAATGTGATACAGACAGGGGGAGGGCAGAGCGTATGCACTGTGATACAGTCAGGGGGAGCGCAGAAGTCTGCAATGGGATACAGACAGGGGAAGGGCAGACCGAATGCAATGGGATACTTGCAGGGGAGGGGCAGAGTGTTTGCAATGGGATACAGACGGTGGAGGGCATAGCGTCTGCAATGGGATGCAGACAAGGGGAGAACAGAGTGTCTGCAATGGGTTACAGACAGAGGGAGGGCATAGCATCTGCAATGCGACACAGACAGGGGAAGGGCATAGCGTCTGCAATGGGGTACAGACAAGGGGAGAAAAGAGTGTCTTCAATGGGTTACAGACAGAGGGAGGGCAGAGTGTCTGCGATGGGACGCAGAAAAGGGTAGGGCAGAGCATCTGCAATGGACACAGACAGGGGGAGGGCAGAATGACTGCAATGGGATACAGACGGGGAAGCAGAGCGTCTACAATGTGGTACAGACAGGGGGAGGGAAGAGCGCCTGCAATAGGATGCAGACAGGGGGAGGGCAGAATATCTGCAATGGGATGCAGATAGGGGAGGGCAGAGCATTTGCAATGGGATACAGAGAGGTGGAGTGCAAAGCGTCTGCAGTGGGATACAGAGAGCGGAAGACATATCATCTGCAGTGGAATACATTCAAGGCGATGCAGAGTGTATGCAAAGGAATACAGACAGGGGAGGCAGCGTGTCTGCAATGGGGTACAGACAGGGGGAGGGTAGAGCCTCTGCAGCGGAATACAAAGAGGGGGGGCAGATCATCTACAATGGGATACATTCAGGGGAGGGGCAGAGCGTCTGCAATGGGATACAGAGCGGGGAAGGGCAGAGCGTCTGCAATGGGATACAGACAGAGGGAGGGAAATGCGTCTGCAATGGGATACAGACAGGGGCAGGGTAGGGCGTCTGCAGTGGAATACAGACGGGGAGGCAGAGCGTCTGCAATGGGTTATAGACACGGGAGGCAGAGCGTCTGCAATGGAATGCAGACAGGAGAGGGCCGAATATCTAAAATGGGATACCGACTTGGGGACAGGCAGAAAATCAAGCAATGGCATACAGACAGAGGAGAGTTTTCAGCAAAACTTCAGCAAAAAAAAACATACAATATATATGTGATGGGAATTTTCTATTTTGAGGAAAAGACAAAACAGCAGAAAATGATTTGAATGCAAGGAGAATGTAGAACTCAGTGGTACAGAGGGATTTGTGTGTCTTAGTACATGAGTAACCTCAAATTACTCTGAAGGTGCAGTGATTTGGAAGGTAAATGGAATTATTCTGTTTCATGCAGCGGTTGTTGTGTTTGATCTTAGCGATGTTTTTTTTCCATCAGTACAGGGCATTGCTGAGATCATATCTGATGTATTATGTGTAGTTATAATTGCCTTAACTAATAAAAACAAATTTGCTTCCGAAACGGTTCATATGTTTTTCTCTTTACTCATTCTTGGGATGAAGACATTACGTTACGAAGAAAGAACAATCCGGCCTGAGAATGAGAGATGTTTTATTGACCATAAAACATCTTGAGAAGAGTGTAGTTGGTGAATACCTGATGGATATTTCTTCTTATGTGGGAGAATAAAATTGGAGAAATAATTTAAGAATAATTCAGGTTCAAAGGAAAGGTTATTGGACCGAAAAATTGAACTCTGATTTATCTTCTTATCTGATGCCAGACAGGCTGACCTTTTCCAGCTATTTCTTTATTTGTTTAAGAATAAAACATATTCATCTTAACACAGATATTGTGAAGTTATCAAATGCTTATGTTTACATTATGCAGGCACATATTAACACATCTTCAAAACAAGTAGGGCCATTTATTGTTAGTTAATTGATTCTGTGTACGACAACAGCAATAATGCACTGACCTGGAGTCGAGAATGCGATGGAGTCATATAGTTCGGACAATATTCAAGGAGAGCTCACATGGTCCAGTTTGGGGCCTGATAACATGACTGATTTAACTTACAGATGGAAAAATGTAGACTATCTGTGAAGGAACAGTCTATTGCTCACTTTCTGTTTCCCTGCTACTCATCACAGCAACGTGTGGGAGTGAAAAAAAGCCTAGTCGTCTTTTCCACACATGGAGGATTCCTGATGATGATTCATTGGAATTTGTCCACTGCCTGAAACAAAGCAATGCAGCCAAATCCAATTATATCAGGAAGAAGTCCCATTGTCAGTAGGTTATGCGAGACAAGTAACTTTAGAAGTAATTATTCAGTCTGGATAGTGAGGGGAACAGATAAGAGATTTTGTGGTTGCAAATGGGAATCCAAGATGATGTATAGCCATCTACGTGCCAAGGTCTAGGATGTCTCAGAGCGGCTGCAGAACTTTCTCACCGGGGTGGGGGAGCAGCCAGAAGTCATTGTACACATTGTATGGACACGGGAGGCAGAGCGTCTGCAATGGGATGCAGACAGGAGAGGGCAGAATATCTGCAATCGGATACAGACTTGGGGAGGGGCAGAGCACTAAGCAATGCCATACAGACAGAGGAGAGTTTTCAGCAAACATTCAGCAGAAAAAAATATACAATATATATGTGATAGGAATTTTCTGTTTTGGGGAAAAGACAAAACAGCAGAAAATTATTTAAATGCAAGGAGAATGTAGAACCCAGTGGTACAGAGGGATTTGTGTGTACCTGTGTACCTGTATCAGGTAGAAATAGTTTTGAGGTGCTGCAAAGTGACTATAGAGAGCGAGGAAAAAGGGTAAAGGACAAGACCACGACAGTGGTAATATCCGGTTTACTTCCAATGCTCTGTGCTAGTGAGCGTAAGAAAAGGAGGAATTGGCAGATGAATGTGTGGCTAAATAATTAGTTCCGGAGGTAGGGATTCAGAGTTTTAGATCACTCAGATCTTTTGTGGGACAGAGGTGACCTGTTCAGGAAGGAAAGGTTGTACCTGAATTGGAAGGGGACTAATAACCTGGCTGGCACGATTGCTAGTGCTACAAGGAAGGGTTTCAACTTGATTGGCTGGTGTGGGGGACGGCGTGGGATCCTCAATAGCAGGGTTGCAAGTGCGAGGCTGGAAGGAGATATCATAATTACAAACAGTAACTTGCAGAGATAGGTTAGGCAGGAACACGACAGGGAGCAAGAAATGTCTGTTGGATTGAGTTGCACCTGTTCCAATATAAGGTGGCTGACAGGTAAGGCCGATGAACTCAGTGCTTGGAGAGGTACGAGTGTCTGGGATATTATAGCCATTAAAGAAACATGGCCAAAGGAGAGACATGGCTGGCAGCCTAATGTACCAGGGTACAGGTGCTTAATGCGAGACAGAGATGGTGGAAGGAGGTGTGAGGAGTTGCATTTTTGATTAAGGCGAGGACCACAGCAGTAATCAGAGATAAAATAACTGAAGGAATATCCTGTGAGGATTTGTGGGGGAGCTTAGAAATAAGAAGGGAATGGCGATATTATTTCGGTTGTTCCATCCGCCCTCAAATAGTAAACAAGTAATTAGCCGAACAAAAATATGTAGAGTGATTGGGGAGACTTGCAGAGCCAATGGGATTGCCATAGTAGGAGATTTTAATGTTCGTAACATAGACTGGGATTGACATAGAATTAAGAACTGAGATGGGGTGCATCTGTTATGTGTGTTCAGGAAAGTTTCCCCAAGTAGTATATAGCGGGTGCAACTCGGGAAGGGATAAGACTTGACCTCCTCTAAGAAGTAGGGCAGGACAGGTGACTGAGGTGAATGTGGGGGAGCACTCTGTCACCAGTGACCATAGTTGTAATAATTTTAAAATAGTTATGGAGAAGGACGAAACTGCTCCACATGTTCAAGTTCAAACTTGGGGCAAGGCGAATTTTGATGGAATTAGACAGGAGCTTGTAGGGGTTGGTTGGCGGAGTCTGTTTGCAAGCGAAAGGACCTCCTGCAAGTGGAACGACTTTAAAAGTGAAATGTCATGAGTTCAAGATGTGTATGTTCCTTTGAGGCAAAAGGCAAGGTTGGTAGGAATAGGGAACTTTGGATGTCAGGAAGTATTGAGGCTTTGACCAGCAAAAAGGCGGCGTGGCTCAGGTCCATGCAGCTGGGATCAAGGGAATACCTGGAGGTATATAGGGGGATATAGGAGTTTACTGAAGAAGGAAATCAGGAGGGCGAAAATGGGGCACAAGATAACCTTGGCTGAGAAGATTTGGGTGAATCCAAAGTGGTTCTTTAAGTGTATTAAAAAAAAAACTAAATGCGAATATGACCCCTCAAGATCCAAACCAGACATGCATGTCTAGAACCGGAGGAGATTTGTGAGATTCTCAAAGAATATTTCTCCTGTGTCTTTACCGTGGAGAAATACATGAAGACTTTGGAGCTTAACAAAGGTTATTGTGATATCTTTGGTTCGTCAATGTCACAGGAGAGGACGTGTTGGATGCATTAGAATGTATGAAGATGGATATATCTCCTTGTCCTAAACAGATGTTTCCAAGGACACTGCAAGAGACTTCAGAAGAAACTACGGGGACATGGTTGATATTTTTGCATCATCGTTAGCCACAGGTTAGGGTCCAGAATATTGGAGGGTAGCAAATGTTGTGCCATCATTCAAGAAGGGAACCAAAGAAAAATCTGGGAACTATAGACCAGAAAGGCTAACATCTGTGGTAGATAGGTGACTTGAGAAGAGTGGGAGGGATAAGATGTACATCCATTTGGAAAGAGCGTTTGATTAGAAATAGTATTTTTTTCAGATTCCTTACAGTTTGCAAACAGGCCACTTGGCCCAACAAGGCATCACCAAACCTCCGAACACCAACCCACCCAATACCATTCTCCGACCCTATATTTACCCCGACTAATGCACATAACACTATGTGTAAATTAGCATGGCCAATTCACCTAACCTATATATCTTTGGATTGCGGGAGAAAAATGGAGCACACGGAGGAACCCCACACAAACGCAGGGAGAATGTGCAAACTCTACACAGAGAGTCACCTCAGGCTGGAACCAACCCTGGATCCGTGGTTCTATGAGGCAGCAGTGCTAACCACTGAGCCACCATGCCACCCTTGCTTTTTTTCAATGCAGTTCAATGACACAGGTCCAAAATCTATCCTGCCCTTCACCCATGACGCATGCTCCAATATCACATACCGTGGATAATTTATTCTCCATTGAAAATGTCATATTATTATTATTTATTATTGTTTGTTATTAGTAATTTTAATCATTATCATTAATAGATGGTTTTATACCGGAAACATTGCATGGCTTAGTGAGTGGGAGATCATGCCTCACAAATTTCTTTGAGTTCTTTGATGAAGTGACCGGGAATATTGATGAGGGTAGGGCGGTAGACGTAGTTTATATCGTTTTCCGTAAGGCGTTTGACAAAGTTAGCCATGCTAGGCTGGTCTGGAAGTTTAGAATCGCATGGAATCCAGAGGGAGCTGGCCAATTGGGCTTGATCGTAGTAAGCAGAGGGTAATAGTGCAAGGAGGCTCTCGGACTGGAGGCCTGTGACACATGAAGTGCCTCAGGGATTAGTGCTGGGCACATTGTTGTTTATTATCCATATCAATGATATCCTTGAGAATGTACAACGCATGATTAGTAAATTTGAAGGTGACACTAAAATTGGTGGTATCGGGGTCATTGAGGAATTTTATCAGAAATTGCAGCAGGAACTTGATCAACGGGACAAGTTGGCTGAGGAATATTTTTGCAAACTTAGATCAATGTAGGAGTTTCCTGGCGAATGGTAAGACCTTAAGCAGTGTGGTTGAGCAGAGGGACCATGAAGTTCAGTTCTACCGTTCTCTGAAAGTGGAGCCACAGGTAGACATGGGCAGTGAAGAAGGCTTTTGGCTCACTGGCATGCATCGGTCAGAACATGGAGGAGAGCAGTTGGGAAGCTATGTTGTAATTCTACAGGATGTTGGTGAAGCTGTATTGTAGTGTTGTGTTCGGTTTTGGACACATTGCGATCAGAAGGATGTTTTTAAATTGGAATGTTTGCAGACGGAATTTACAAAGATGTTGCCAGGACAGAGCAGTGTGACATATAGGGCGAGGTTGGACACGCAAGGACTTTTTTTAGAGCGTAGGAGACTGAGGGGGGGATCTTATAGAAGTGTACACGATTATGAGAGGCATGGATAGGGTGAATGGATTCAGCCTTTTTTTTCCCAAAGTTGGGGAATCGAGGAGGAGAGGGCATCAGTTTAAGGTGAGAGGAGAAAGAATAAAAGGCAAACTGGTGGAATCTGTTTTACCCAGAGAGTGGTACACAAAGGGAAAGAGCTGCCAGCGGAAATGGTTGAAGCATTTATATTAACAATTTTTAAACAGTATTTGGACAGGTACATGGACAGGAAAGGACGAGAAGGCTGTGGGCCAAGGGCTGGGAAATGGGGTAACTGTGGATGGACATTTGGATCAGCATGGATCAGCTTGAGTTAAAGAGCCTCTCTCCATGCTGTACGACTTGATTACTCTTTAAATAGGAGGAGAAAGTGAGGACTGTAGATGCTGGAGATCACAGCTGAAAACGCATTGCTGGAAAAGCGCAGCAGGGAAGGGCTTATGCCCGTAACGTCTATTCTCCTGTTCCTTGGATGCCGCCTGACCGGCTGCGCTTTTCCAGCAACACATTTTCAACGCTACTCGATAAATAGAACAGCATTCGGTTCAAACTCTCATTTTTGTTTTGGTCATGAGTTCGAATAATATTTGGACAAAGTTCTGTCAAGTTAACTTTGCAGATTTCTTTTTTCAATTTGTTACCAAACATACGTGTGTGTGTGTGTGTGTGTGTGTGTGTGTGTGTGTATTGTGTGTGTGACATATTTGCAATATCCAATCGTCATTTTTCTTTCCATCATAGTTTGAGTAAGTTTGTTTTGGTCACAAACGTGTTTTATCAGATTGAATAAATCTATCTGACTTGTTCCTAACACTGATCCTGACACACCCTGAGAACTATAACATTGGCCATATCACCAACCAGGTTACATTTTTGTTTGTGGCCAGTGGACGGGTAGGACTAGAAAAGGGAACTTGATCCAAAAACATAGTTAATTATCGACTCATTGAGCCTAACGTCAGTGTTGAAGAGTTTGTTGGAGGGAATTATGAGGTATAGGATTTACATCCATTTAGAAATGCAAGGATTGATTAGGGATAGTCAACATGGCTTAGTACGATGTAAACCATGTCTCATTAATGTGTTTGAGTATTTTGAAGAGGTCTTAAAGAAGATTGAAGGCACTGTGGTACACATTGTTTTCACAGACTTCAGCAAGGCGTTTTATAAGGTTCCCCATCGGAGACATATTAGGTCTTTTGGAATCAAGGAAAGGCTAACCAATTGTTTGCAAAATTGGATTGAAGGTGATGGATTGGTTTCCAGACTGGCGGCCTGTGGCCAGCGGTGTGCTGAAAGAATCAGTGCTGAACTCACAGCTATTCATCATGTATATAAATGACTTGCATGTGAATATCGGAGGCATGGTTAATAAGTTTACAGATAAAATGAAAAAAAGTGGTGCAGAGGACAGTAAGGAAGATTAGCTCAGAGTACAACAGCACCACTGACCATCAATGGGCCAAGGACTGGCAGGTGGAGTTTAATTTTAATATTTGTGAGATTTTGCATTTTGGTAAGTTAAAGCAGGGGTAGTACTCTGGGGAGTGTTGCTGAACAAAGAAACCTCAGGTGTATGTTCATAGTTTCTTGAAAGTGGAATTACAGGTAGACAGGGTGGTGAAGAACGCGGTTGGCATGGTTGCCTTAATCAGTCAGAACTTTGAGTATAGGAGTTGGGGTGGCATATTGCGCTTGCACAGGATGCTGGTGAGGCCACTTTAAATGCTGCTCTGCCGCTATCTCCAGCCTCTACGAGCACTTCCATAGAACACAGAACAAAGTACAGTACAGCACAGTACAGGACATTCAGTCCTCCATGTTGTACCGCCCCCCCCCCCCCCCCCCCCCCGTTTATCCTACTCTGAGATCAGACTAACCGACATGCTTCCTTTCACGTTCTTCCTATGCCTATCCAAGATTCTCTGAAGTTTCCTTCACATATTTGACTCTATTTCCACTGGTGGCAGTGCATTCCACACACCCACCTCTCTCTGTCTAAATAACCTGCAACTGATATCTCCCCTAAACCTTCATCCAATTACCTTATTATTATGACCCCTTGTGATAGATATTTCTCTCCTGGGAAAAAAGTCGCTGGCTATTCACTCTGTCAATGACTCTCATCATCTTGTACACCTCTATCAAGTTACCTTTCATCTTTCTTTGCTCCATTGAGGAAAATCCTCGCTCCCTCAAGCTTGCTTTATAAGACCTGCTCTCCAGTCCCGGCAGCATCCTGGTAAATTTCCTCCACACCCTTTCCAAAGCTTCCACATTCTTCCTATAATGGGTGACCAGAACTGAACACAATATTTCAAGTGTGGTCTAACCAGTGCTCTATAGAGCTGCAACATAACCTCTTGGATCTTAACCTCAATCTCCCTGCGAATGAAAGCCAACGCAACATATTCCTTCTTAACAACCCCATCAAGTTGGGTAGCAAATTTGAGGGATCTGTGGACATGGACGCCAAGATCCTTCTATTCCTCCAGACTGCCTAGATTCCTGTATTTAACCAAATATTCTGCATGGACATTCGAGCTTGCAAAGGGAATCACTTCACGTTCTTCCAGTTTGAACTCCATCTGCCACTTCTCAGCCCAGTTCTGCATCTTGTCAATGTCCCGTTGCAACCTACAACATCCCTCCACACTCTACCACTCCAAAAAACTTTGTATCATATGTTAACTTGCTAACCCACTCACCAACACCCACATCCAGGTCATTTATAACATAACAAATAACAAATAGTAGGGGTTCCAGAACCAATTTCCACTAGTCACTTTCAGTGATTGCACTCCCATAACTCTCTGTGTAAGAGAATTCCAAGCAATCACTACCCTCTGTTTGAAGAAAACATTCTCTACTTCTGCACCATGACCTATTGATATGAACAAAAGAGTGAACACAGGGGCTGAGGTAAGGGAGACTGGCCTAGACATCAAGTCACTGTTAGACTGAGGATGACATCAAGGATGAGCAAAATCACACTTAATGAGAATTGATTGTGTCCTCTCGACAGTTTGCAGTCATTCACACCACAAGGGAGATGTTTACCATCGGATGGCATCAATCATCTCAGCCATGGGGCATTTCTGCAGGAGAACCTCCGGACAGCTCCCTCAGCCCAGGCATCTCCTGTTTGTTAGCGGGGAATCCCTGCAAGGTGGAAGGAGGCCATTCAGCACATTGAGTCCAAACTGACCAGAAATGGGAATATTCACTGAGGTTTACATAACGTTCTAACAAGTTGTCCCTCATCAGCTCTTGAAGCAGTCTGTGTCCATGTGCAACGAGACCTGGACAACATTCAAGATTGTGCTGTTACTGTCTGGGTAGCATTTATGTAACAGCACTGTACATTTCCACAGTAAAAGAAGGAGTACATTCAGCACTTCAATATGGTTTCACAAGAATGCGTGGAAGTCATTCAGCCCAACACAACTACTGAGCAAGAAGAGGGATAGCCCATTCAGTCCCTCCTACTGATTACACAGGAAAAGAAGGAATCTGCTCACTCGCACACGTCACTTACACGGGATCAGAAAGAGACAATTTCACAACCGGAGTCACTTGCAAAGGAACAGGAAGAGGTCATTTAGCTTCTCAAGTCACTAACAGAGGAACAGGAAAGTGTTAGAGATGTTCTAACATTGCAAACAAATAGAGCAGGGGCTGCACAGATAGTCTGCTTCAAATTGATCCACATGGCTTAATTAGTCATAGTACGTAAGTGTTACTTTAACACGGTTTTCTGGCAGTTGGAATGAAGCAACCTTTTTTTAACCAGTCTCCAAATTGTCTTCAATCTCCAAGAAGGCAGACCCATGGTCTCCATGGATGTCAGAAACTGATGGGGAATGACTAACTGTTTCAGAATGAAGTTACTGTGGCTGCTGGCAAGTTTGTGTACAAAGTGACATGCAATGCAATGTCACACTTGTGCATTCAAATGTCCAGAATTCATTCAGAGCCTGTATCTCTCTATCAATCGTCATGGGGGCTCTGCAGATGCATGTAAACTATCGGAAATCTAACATCCCCTGAAAAGTATGGAATTTTCACCCTATTCAGCTGATTGAGACGTCATGATTGTCGGTCAATAACCATCACATTTCAGCTTCTTATTCTCTCGCAGTGCTATGGAATAAACACACAGTTCCTGCATACTCTCCATCATGCCCAGGGTTTAGTCTGGTAAAACTCCTTTGCACTGTCTCGGTGACATGGAGATCATTATTTATAAAGCAGGTCAAATCTGTACACAATGCACCAATCACTCTCTCATCAAAACACTACCATTAAGAAAGATATACTAACTCTGGTACTTCAATGATGTTGCATGAAGAGCCAAATATCATTTACTTCCTGCCCCGTATGAACGCTGTTTGTGACTGATGATCAAGGACATCCAGGTTCTTTTCAACAACAGCAATTCCCAATCTCTCACTATTTAATAAATATAAATGCACATGATGATATTTGTTGTTCCCATCTGAATCATTTTTATACCTTGTGAACAGCTATTGCCCAAACACCGATCCATCTGATGCCGATCAAGCCTTCAGTTCAGCCAAAACACTACTCTTCTCGTCTCTCCATTATCCATTTTATAATCCATACGTTATATATTCCACACCGACCTACCCATGTAATCTAACATTCCCCACTCACCTGTATTCAACCATGTCAAACGTGTGCTGAAAATTCAAATACTTCACTCCCATTGGTTCCCAATTGTTGATGCCACAATGGACAATCTCGACAAACCCCAGCAGATTTATCAAACATCATTTCCCTTTCCTAAATCTAGACTGACTCTACCAAATTATGTCATTGTTCTCCAAATGTCTAGTTGTCACGTTCCTTATAAAATGTTTCAATGTTTTTCTGACCACTGACATCAAGCTATTTAGTTTTCTGTTTCCCCCACTATCCTGTTTTAAATATTTAGGTTGAGAATAGCTGCTTTCCAGTCTGCAGCATCCTTTCCAGAATCTAACCAGCTTTGAAGGATAATCAGTAATTATTTCACTAGCTCTGTTCACACCTCCTCAATTCTCTGGGATGTAACTCATCAGATGCAGCAACTTATGAAACTTCAATTCAATTAGATTTCCAAGAAAATACTCTTCATTAATTCTAATTTCCTGCAGTTACTCATTTTAACAAGTCACTTTGTTTCTTCATATTTCTGGAAGTTAGTTTCTGTACCTTCCCCTGTGGAGATGGAAACAATGCATTCCTCTCAGCAGGCAGGTGGCTTCGGTCAGCTAGTGTTACATCGGAGCACTACACTTCAGATATGGTGGATATAATACCCACCCCTGCCTGAAATGTTGCAGATTTGAAACAGTTCACTTCAAGGTGAGAGTCTGCACAGTCCTGTCCCTGATGTGAGACTATTGGTTTTACAGAAGGAGGGCATACAGCTCACTGAGCACCTCATTTATGAAACAAGCTGGTTTCACATTTTACACATCAATGGGTCCAGCTTAGACAAATGTTTCTCGAAATCCCAGAGAGGAAATTGCAGTTCCTCGCTCCTCCCTGTTTACAGACCTTCCCTTCGATGTAGTCTCCGCTCCATTTGTTTACCATGGACCCAGACACTCTGTAAATGCAGTGTCCAGAGTGGGGTCACCAGACCCTCTGGTCTCCCGGACTGAACTCAGCAGCTGACAAAAAAAAACTGAGAACACCATCTACAGAAACTCCACTGACTTTCTAATGACAATAGTATGTCAAATCTTCACACACATGCTGCACCCATTCAGTGTTGAAAATTCTTTCATCTCGTCAGTTTCTCTTCCTGGCTGAGAAAGCCGTTACATCTCTGCACAGTACCGCAGTAACAAGTCGTCTATCCAAAGAAACAGTTGACACTGTAACATTACCTTTCCCTGTATCTCAGCAACGAGACAGGCAACACCATTATTGCCAATGGAGGAGATCATTACGCTCAGAGAAGAGTGACAGAGGGAACATAATTCACTTTAACCAGGTACATACCTCAATAGACGTGGTCTCCGAGAATATGGGTAAGGCAGGAATGTTAGAATCTCTTCCCATTCTATTTTCCTTCAAGTTCATCCTTAGCAATCCTTTTGTTTGCTTTTCCTTTCTCTCTCTCTCTCTCTGTCTCTTTTGCTGGACGTTTCTCCATCCATTCCACACAAACCTCCCACTCACCCTTCCAATCATCCCTGATATAATAATATTATTTCCCAGTTGCATTGAGTTTTGATAGAATCACTGAACACAAAACATTATGTTTTTTTCTCCTGAGAGAGGCTGTCATCCCTGTTGAGTTTCTCCAACACTTCTGACACTGGGGAATTTTATTTCAGATCTCCATAATCCACATTTCCTTGGTTTATTTCACCTTTAATGTTGTTGTTTCATGTTATGTCAGCACCACTGGCAAGGGCAGCATGTGTTGTCCATCCTAATTGCTCTTGACTATGAGGCTATTTGTCAAGACAACATGGAGCTAACTATTTCGTTGTGGGTCTGAAGTCACACTTAGTCCAGAGTGGGCGATAATGTTCAGTTTCTTTCCTAAAGACGATCAATAATAAAAGAAATCCTGATCGTTTATGGTTTCCATCAGTGACATGTCATGCCAATTTTTGTCATACAATTTTAATTTTAGTCATCTGTTGTGGTAGGATTTCAAACAATGGCTTTCAAGTCATAATCTGTGCCTCTGAATTACACGTCCAGTGACATTATGAATCTGATACAAGAGTACCAGTTGTGAAGTAATTGTAGTGACGAGAACAAGTTTGTGGTCAAAATATTTGTAACTGGAAGAGAGGTCAGAATACAACTGGAGCCATAAATTATGAAGTGAACAAAGGGGTAGGTGATGTTTAATTCAGCAACAGCAATGAGGCAGAGGTGGAGACTGGGGATATTAATGAGGTGGGTGTGGGCAGGTTTGATGACAGTGAGAATACAGAGACATAAAGCAGTTCAGGGCACAAGTCAGATTTGAGTTTCTGAACAGTCTTGTTCCTTCTTAGGTGTTTCTGAATGAAGACTCTGAAATTCATTTACAGGAAGTGGAGTATGTGACTGAACCTGAATAAAATGCTCTACGTCTTTGCAAAATATAAATAACAATGGTATTCACCATAGTTTATAGAATTGACAGAGATAGACTTACCAGGAACACCAATAATAGTGAGGATCAGATAGTAACCGGCTTGAATAAACATCAGTATGGCTTCAATCCGCAACTCTAACCATGCCCAATCCTGAGAAAGCCAGTAAAGACCCCAGGATAAACTTCTGTTCATTGTTGGAACATTCCAGTCTTTTATTTTCAAATTCAATTCTTCTCCCTCTCTCTGGAGCTGCTGATCCCTATCGTGTTGACAATGACGCTGCCCCTGATACCACGGAATAACAGGTTCAAAGAAGCCCCTTGATTATGGAAGATGGAAACTCTCCAGTGACACAGTTAGGGTCCATGAAGAGTGACATCAATTACAGTCATGGCGCAAACAGTTATCCCATTTCACTTCATCGCTTATAGACCACAAACATACTTGTCTGGGTGGGATGTTGACATCGCTTACTATTGGGTGAATGGCACATCTCCAGTTGTAAAGTTAGAGGTGATGGAGAGAGACAATGCTTTCTCGTCACTAGCTCGATGATTCTACTGTGTTTTGGCAGGATAGGAATTGCTGGGCTCCCGGGGCCGTCTGAATTAGATTATCAGGCCTGCTACATCCTTTCATTTTTTTTTTATTTATGTATAACTTTGACATTTATCTTACCATCATTTAACTGCTTAGATGGGGTTAGGCATTTTTGAGAGGCTCCTACAGTGGAGTAGACTGTGTAGATACTGTCCATTCCGTTTTGTCCTTGCAAACATGGCCGGGTCCTGTGAAGTGATGGTGAAGCTGTCATCGAACCAGGTTTCTTAGTTGTAACTTTTGCCAGTTCTGGTTTGGGTCTCAGCAGAGTTAGAAGGCAGGAAGTCTCTCCCGGCTGCCACACATTCTCTCTGAGATTTCTCTCAGAATTTACTTTTGTTGTTCTTTCCTCCTGGATTGGAGAACTGCATGTGAGCCTATCTGTTTCCTGAATTTGATTTGTGACAAGGGTGTGTTTCAAGGATGTTACCATATTGGAGTAGTTAATGTGTAGTAGTTAAATAATCTATAATTCTGTTATCTTGTCCAATAGAATTACGTTTTGTGTTGTGTTTTCTCTACTGTGTTTGAATAAATTGTATTTTGCTCAGTGTCAAACATTTTGACTAAGCGAAATGCATCTGAAACAGAGCACCTCACATTTACCTTTAAAATAAGAACACCTTTGGGTCGCAACTGCCTTCATCATATATTTTCAGGTGCTTCTGCTCGTTTACATCGCAAGAAGGACAGATATTCACGTTTTATTTGGACAATTACTTAATGGGCAGCATGTTGCAGAAATACAGGGTTTGACAGCGGAATATGTTGAGCTCGAGGAGTGATAGATCGATCAGGAATTATTTCGGATTAATTAATCTACCTCACAGATCCAGCCCAGACACTTATACGCCCACATGAAATATCTGCTCAGCATGGGGCACTGCACAGACCAGGCTCAGTACAAACCAGCAATCTGTCCAGGATGGAGCATTGTGCAGACCAGGTACAGTATAAACTAGCAATGTGCCCAGGATGCAGCACTATGTAGACCAGACACAGTACAACCCAACAATCTGTCCTGGATAGTGCACGGTGCAGACCAGACTCAGTACAACACATCAACCTCTCCAGGATGGAATGCTGCGCAGACCAGGCTCAGACAACCCAGCCACCTGTCCAAGGTGGAAGGCTGTGCAGGTCTCACCAGGCCACTAACTATCTGTCCAGCATGTGGACCAGCATAGACCACACCAGTGCATTGATTCAGTAACTCAGGTGAAACGGTCTGTCTGCAGCCCACACAAGTGTCTTGCTTTATAAACACGACAAGGTTTCTGTTCAGGATGGGTAACTGTACAGTGAATAGATCTGTAAACCTGAAGCAGTTACCCTCCCAGCACGTAGGGCTGTGTACACCACTCCAGTGCAATGATCTGTAAACCAGAAGCAGTTACCCTCCCAGCATGTCGGACTGTGTACACCACCCCAGTGCACTGATCTGTAAACCAGGAGCAGTTACCCTCCCAGCATGTAGGACTGTGTACAGCACCTCAGTGCATTTCTCAGTCACACTGTGTAAGATCCCTGCTCAGCGTGGGGAAACTTGCAGCCCATGCTGGAAGTGACAGGATGTGTAACTCCCATCCATTTACAGCTCCAAATCTCCATTGTGGCATGACAAGCGATGCTGCGGGTGTGAAAATCACTCCCAGAGAGAGATGGTGGTTCAATTTCCTACACTGACAGAGGTTACCATGAAGGGGACGCTCTCTCAACCACACCCAATCACCTGAGGTGTGGTAACTCTTAGGGCAAACCATCACGAGTGTCCTCTCTCTCACGACAAAGCAGCCCCATGGTCCTTTCAAACTCTGTTCTATCGCTGTTTGCATTTTAAAATGTTTTCGAGTTCATTGTTTCATTTTTCTGGATGTTCTAGAGCTGTTTCCTTTTGTACCACTGTCAGCGTTTCCACATGGTGCACATTCCTGCCTATTCCCCGATAATCTTTGACTACATTGGTGCTTATGAACCTTCTGTCTGTGCCTCAAAAATATTCAATATCTCTGCCTCTAATGGTCTGCGGGGAAGAGAGTCCCCAAGACTCACAATACTTAGGTGTGAGGTCTGGGGTGTGAGGCTACTTTTTGTCGCCTTACAAGAGAAAGGATATAATTACGGGGTTTAGGTTTGCTAGCTGAGCTGTAGGTTTGATATCCAGACGTTTCATTACCTGGCTAGGTAACGTCATCAGTGGCGGCCTCCAAGTGAAGCGAAACTGTTGTCTCCTGCTTTCTATTTATATCTTTCTCCTGGATGGGGTTCCTGGGGTTCGTGGTGATGTCAAATCCTATTCGTTTTCTGAGAGGTTGATAGAGGGAACTAGATCTATGTATTTGTATATGGCGTTGTGGTTGGAGTGCCAGGCCTCTAGGAATTCTCTGGCATGTCTTTGCTGAGCCTGTCCCAGGATAGATGTGTTGTCCCACTCGAAATGTTGTTTTTCTTCATCCGTGTGTAGGGCTACGAGGGAGAGAGGGTAGTGTCTTTTTGTGGCTAACTGGTGTTCGTGTATACTCGTGGCTAACTTTCTTCCTGTTTGTCCTACGTAGTGTTTATTGCAGTCCTTCCATGGAACTTTGTAAGTGATGTTGGTTTTATGGGTTGTACTGGGTCTTTTAAGTTTGTTAGTTTTTGTTTGAAAGTGTTGTTGGGTTTGTGTGCTACTAAGATTCCGAGGGGTCTTCTGAGTCTGTCTGTCATTTCTGAAACTTCTTTGATGTATGGTAAGGATTTCTGGCTGCGTTAGGTCTGCTTGTCGTGGCTTGTTCTTGAGGAATCTGCGGACTGTATTTTTTGAGTATCCGTTCTTCTTGAATACATTGTATAGGTGGTTCTCCTCTGTTTTGCGTAGTTCGTCTGTGCTGCAGTGTGTGGTGGCTCATTGGAATAGTGTTCTGATACAGCTTCGTTTGTGTGTGTTGGGATGGTTGCTGGTGTAGTTAAGTATTTGGTCAGTGTTTGTCAGTTTTCTATATTTGCAGGTTTGTAGTTCTCCGTTGTCCACCATTTCGACTGGGACAAAACATCTATCCTGGGACAGACTAAGCAAGGTCATGCCAGGGAACTCCTAGAGGCCTGGCACTCCAACCACAACGCCATAAACAAACACATAGATCTTGATGCCATCTGTCAACCCCTCAGAAAACGAACCGGAAATGACATCACCACAAACCCCAGGAACCCCATCCAGGAGAAAGATATAAATAGAAAGCAGGAGACAACAGCTTCGCTTCACTTGGAAGTCGCCACTAATGATGTTGCCTAGTCAGGTAATGAAATAGTACCTGGATATCAAACCTACAGTTCAGAGAGCAAACCTACAACCTAAACCACAACCTGAGCTACAAACCTTCACAAACCTTGCAAAACGGATATAATTACATTGGAAGCTGTTCAGCGAAGTTTCAATTCATATATTCCAGGGATGAAGGCCTTATATTATGGAGACTTTAACAGGTTACACATAGAAAGAGAGATGATCTCATTGAAAAATACAAGACCTCCAGCAGCGTGTATCAGGTAGATACCCACTGGGTGTTTCAATGGGCCAGATTTGTTGCCATTGGCATAGAAACTCAACAGTGTGGAAGCAGAACATTCTGCCCATCAAATCCACACTGACAAACCGAATAGCATCCCACCCAGACCTGACCCCTACTCTATCCACGTAATCCTGCAGTTCGCATGACTAACCCACTTAATCTACATATCACTGGGAACTATGAGCAATTTGGCATGTACAAACCACCTAAGCTACACATTTTTGGACTGTGGCAGGAAACTGGAGCACTGGGAGGAAACAAGCATAGACACAGGGAGAATGTTCAAACTCTATATAGAGGGTCGCCCAAGGATGAAATTTAACACAGCTCCTTGGTGATGTGAGGCAACAGCGCTAACAGCAGATCCACCATGCCGCTGTGTTAGTTCTGTTGGTTATTTGTGGCTGACAAAAGAAATGTGTCTGTTTTGTTCCTATCACTGAACCTGACCCAGTCTGAGACTTTTATCATCGTCCATATCACCAAACTGGTGTCATTTAAGATTTGTTCTGAGCAGTGAAGGAGTTGGACTACAAAAGGAAACAGTGACACCCTCCAACCTCAGTCAGAACAGGAATAAGGAGAAATTAACAAAGTGGGATTTCATTCAAGTGGGAATTCTCTTTCCCAGAATTTTGGGATGGTTGAGTCTTTATATATTATATCGAGGCTGGCTTCGTCTGGTTGTCAATAGACAGGTGAATCAGGGATAATGCAGTCGGCACCACAATGAGATGAGCCACGTCCTTATTTACTGGTGGAGTCGTATAAAATGCAGAATGGCCAACTCCTATCCTGCAGCCATTTGTTATGTTGTTTCATTCTGCCCTTTGGATCTTCTACACAGTTGCAAAGCGAGGCCACTCCGATGCTTAGGCCTCGTTTTGGAAATCTAGTCTGTGTCAGGAATTGAACTCCACCCCGATCCCTCTTTCCAGGCTTTGCCTCTCCTTAACTGCTGCTCCAGTTGTGGGTCATGTTACAGACCTTGATTCGCTGTGAATACAGCCCTCTACCCGCTTCCAGGGTTAGCTCAAACAAATCCTCTGCTCTGCCTGAATGCAACATTGTACAACACCATTTTCAGGAAAATAACTAGTTACTTTCCAAAAGAATAACATAACAATGAAAGAAATAGGAACCTGACCAGGCCATTCGGCCCCTCAAGCCTGCAATGTCATTTAATCAGAACATGGCTGATCTACTTTAGAGCTTAACCCCACTTTCCTGCTAACCCTTGTATCTCTGGACTCGCTGATATGTCAAATCCCAATTCACCCCTTCGGTAAATACATTCAGTGTCCCAGCCCCCATATTCTCTGGCGAAGGGAATTCCAGACATTCACTACATTCTGCAAGAAGACATTTCTTTGCATATTCCTTATTCTGTATCTACTTCCCGGAGTTCGAGACTCTGCCCTGAAATGGATCCACATTCTCAAAATCTACCTTGTCAAGCCCCCTCTGTATCTTGCAGAGATCACCCTCATTCATTTCAACCACAATGGAAAAAAACGTCTCGCCATTTCAGATGTACTCAATAATTCAACCCTTTCATCCCATGAACCGGCATAATGAACCAACCTAGTTACTTGCGGCATCAGCATGCTGACGTTATGTTTCAGACACAAGATCAACCCCATGCCTTTGCACTGTTCTTTTCGTGTGAGTCCTTTCCACTAAATAACAGTCTGCCTTTTAGTTCTGTGTCATCCTCAAACTCGGATGTATAATTCATTTAGATCTTGCCGTCAGGCTATCAGTATAGATTGTAAATAAATCGTGCCATTGCACTGACATTTGTGGTACTCCAGCAAATACATTTTATCGGGAAGAACCATTAACCCTGACTGTCCGATTTCTATGTGTTAACCAACCGTCATCCCATGCTAATATATTATCCATCATACTATGAGCTCCAGTAATGTGTAAGAACCTTTACTTTGTGATACCTTTTAGAAACCCTCCAGAAAGTCTCGTGTCTACCAGTTCCCTTTTATCAAGTCCGTTTGTTACATTCTCAGGGATCTCCAGAAAAATAGCATTGAATGATTTTACAGGCAAAATATAGATCCCCTTTCACAAAACCATATGTAGCTTTTCTAAATGCCCTGCAGTCCCTTCCTTAATAACAGACTCTCACAGATTCCCAGCAATAATGGTGAGGCTAAATGGCTGCTGCTTTCAGTCTCGCTCTTTTCTTGAAGACAGGCGCCACATTGGAGGGTCTCTAGAATCGCTGGTCCATTCCTGCAATCCAGAAAATTATGGAATTTTTCACACAGTACCGCCAGTAATGCTGTAACCACTGCTTTTAAAATTAACCATGGAATACTGCTGACCTGTATACCCTTAGTCTTATCTGTTTATTTAAAAACACCTTGTTCCTTTTGTTGGAGGTAGTTCAAGAACTTCCTCCTATGACCATTTTGTTTATATCACTGGAATACTAACAGTGCCCTCCCCTGTGAGGAATGATGTAAAATTCTGGTGTAAATTATCTGTCTGTTCCCTCCAGGCACACCCTCCAAACGTCCTCAATCTACTTTCCTGACTTCATTTCTACCGAAGGTCACACATTCATCTTGGACTTTCTTTATATACACAGAAAAAGTAGTGCCGTTTGTTTTGATATTTCTTGTCAATTTACTTGCATAATATCTTCCTTCCTTTTTCCTCGCATTCTAGATTCATACAGTCATATCGCTCAAACAGACCCTTTGGTCCAACTTGTCCATGGTGACAGGTTTTCTAAACTAAACTAGTCTCATTTGCTTGCACTTGGCCCATATGCCTCTGAACTTATTCCATTCATATGTTTGTCCAAATGTCTTTTAAATGTTGTAGCTGTGCTTGCATCTACCAGTCTTCCCCGGCAGCTGATTCTATACACACATCACGCTCTGTGTGAAAACATTGCCCCTTCGACCCTGTTAAATCTTTCCCCTTTCTCCTTTAAGCTATGTAATCTATGTTTGGACTCTCCTATTCTGCTGAAAAGACCTTGGCTATTCACCATATGCATGCCTCACATGATTTTACAATCTTCTAAAATGTCACCTCTCACCCTCCTAGACTCCATCTGATACTAACTTCAAGAACAAGAATTTAAAGATAAGCATTAGAAATTTTAACAATATTAAAACTGACAGGTAAACAACACTCACCCCAAACTTCATAATGTGATATGTTTCTATCCAGGTTACAATACTAAGGCAGCATAAAACTCTTACTAGTGCCAATAAGACATCAAGCACCTGAATTCCTTGGTCGAAAGGGGGTGATGATCTCGACAGCGAATATGTATCTCTGGCCAGATCTATGTAAGGAAAGGAATTCTTATACCACACTGTCAGCGTGCAGGGACTTTAGCAGAGTGAGATGAAGGCTGAGTATAATTTTTGGGTTTTGGATCACAGTGTGAATTCAGTGCGAAGGGAGAGAGGTGTTTTCATTAAGGTTTACTACAAGAAGGACACTTTCTGGAATGAGATCTGCGTGGGAGGTCGAGCCACACTGAGACCAGAGGCAAAATAGCAGCACAAGATATAGCTTGATGCTAGTGCAGGGAAGGTAGAATTGATGAAATGGTGAAGTGGGGAGGGACCATAACGTGAGAGAATGTGCCATGTAATTGGAGAGGGAGAACCTGGAAACAGGAAGGAGAGATGAGGCAGGGAAGAGGACGGAGCAGTAATTGTAATGGTGTCTGGGGGTAATTCAGGAAGCACAGCTGAAATTCATGCCTCGCATCTGCTTCTGCTCCCTGAAATAAACATCCAAGCCCGGCACTACACTAATGCTTATTAAATTGTGATTGTATAGTGTCGTTGACTGCTTTTGTCAACCATGGGTGGTTCATCTCATTATCGAATCCTTCGTTTTGAACAGAAACTCTAATGCCTAAGCGTTATGGGATATCTGCTTGAATGTCTGCCCGTGTATACCCAATGACCTTCCTTTGGGTCTATTTCCACAGCCCGCTTGAGACCAGATGTGAGACAGAAATCCTCAATTTAGAGGCTGACTCCACTCTCCCAGTTTCTCCGTCTCTGTTATTTCTGTTTGATGATGCCACATGCCAGTGAGCTGCCTCTAACGTGTCCTCCTTTTCTTTCAAATCAAAAATTCCCTAACTCTCGTGGACAGGGCCTTCAGCTGTGATTGTCCCATCGCCCACTGTCTGCCCTCACTCAGTCCCCTCCTTCCCAGAACAATGGTAGACCTCCCCTTTGTCCTCACTTCCTGCTGCATTAGAATCCACATTCACAAAATCATCCTCCGCCAACTTCCACCATCACCTGCAGGGCAGCACCATCAAACACATATTCCGCTCCTGTCCACTGTCAACATTTCACAGGGACCATTCCCTCTGTGACAACTTCCATCACCTGGAGCACTTCACTATTCTCCCAATGGCACTTGTAATTGCACAAACTGTAACACTTGCCCATTCACCTCTTCCCTCCTCACTGTCCAAGGCCCCAAATACAACTTCCAGGTGAAGCAACACTTCACTTATAATCTTTCAATCGAATCTCCTGCCATTGCAGCTCACAAAGCAGTCTCCTTTACATTGGGGAGAGCAAACAGAGACTGGATTGTGGAACACTTCCACTCTGGAGGAATAATTCTGATCTTGTCATTGCTTCCCATTTCAATATTCTACATCACTCTCATGTGAAACTTTCGTTCCTGGGCTGCTGCAAAGTCTCAATGAAACACAACCCAAGCGCAAGTCACACCTCACTTTATACTTTGGTACGTTACAGTTAATATTCAATAGGAGTTAATATTCAATTTCATAACTTCGCAGCCTGAACCCATTATGGCTGTTCTCCATTTTTCATGCATTCTCCCTCCTCCTCTCCCTATGACCTTTTGTGGTTGTGTTTTCTTTATCTTGCACTCAGCAGAGAGAACCCCTTTCCCCCATTCACACCTTAATTTAAAGCCATTTCACATAATCTTCTCGTTCACCACTGCTAAAAGCCGGTTTATTAGATTAGATTAGATTAGATTATTTACAGTGTGGAAACAGGCCCTTCGGCCCAACAAGTCCACACCGCCCCGCCGAAGCGCAACCCACCCATACATCGACCCCTTACCTAACACTACGGGCAATTTAGCATGGCCAATTCACCTGACCTGCACATCTTTGGACTGTGGGAGGAAACCGGAGCACCCGGAGGAAACCCACGCAGACACGGGGAGAATGTGCAAACTCCACACAGTCAGTCGCCTGAGGCGGGAATTGAACCCAGGTCTCCATCACCCATCCTCTCAACTCTGTCAAGGGATTAAAGAGCCCAGTTGCCAATCCTTCTCTGTTCTGAAGAATTGTCACACTAGACTTGTAACACTCACTCTGTTTCTCTGTCTCTGCAGATGCTGCCATACCAATGAGTTTCTCAGGAAATGAATAGGCACAGAACAGATTTTTAATTAAACAAATAACAATGTATACCGGAAGGAAAAATGCATATATTACTGGTGAAACTGGAAGCTTTGGAGAAGGGTCACCGGACCTGAAAGATCAACTTTACATTCACTCCACAAGATATTGCAAGACCTGCATTGTGTCTTCTGCAATTTCGATTTTGAGCAAGTTCCATAGACGTGTGTCAAAGCTGCTCGAACGCACTGTCTGATATGGAGCGCTGTCAGCGTGAATTGGAAAGTAACATTAGGTGCACACGTTCATTGGCTCTGCAACTACATAAGGCTGGCATCACTGACACTACAAAGCTCTTACTCATGACCAGAGAGAGGGAAATACAGTCTCATCAAACACAGATGATGGTATTATGGTAATGAAAAAAAAACAGATGAATATGATAAAGGGTTTAAGGAAGACAATAAATTGGAGGCAATGACATCAAGACCAGTGGAATGAGAATAGGAAAATAGAAGTGCTACCAAATCAGAAACCAGGTTCGGTCACCGAGTACAGGTCTGATGTGTGAATGAGTCTCGGTGTGAACTGGGGGGCAGTCAGGCGAACTGAATTGCAGATATTGCAGCTCAAACGGGGACTTCATGTGGTGCTGTAGACCACAGCAGCAGCAGCATTGTTTTCAATCATAATCTGGAATTTATCACACTGGAAATCCGTCAGTCTACCATTACCATCAAGCCGATCTATGATTCAGTGATGACTGTGGGTGAACATGCCAGAGTCAGAACCATGTGAAGTCAAACCTTATGACAACACAAAGTTCTGTACAGTGACAGTGACACACCCTTTCTTCTGTACACAAATCCTCCTAAAATGAACGTCAACACTCCATTGACTTTCCTAACTGTTTTTTTCCCTCCACATTGAAACAATCACAGAAGCATGGACTCTGTTCCATCAAGAAAAGCATGATCTACATTAGTCCTAATTTCTTACACGTGATCCATAGCCAGAAATGTTCTGATACGCCAAGTGTTGGTCAAATTATTGTTTAACGGTTGTGATATTACCCATCACAACTAACTTCTCAGGAAGTTTATTCCTGCCCCAACACCGTCTGGTTGAGAATTCTCAAATCCTCTCTAAACTTCAAATCCTTCACTTTAAAAGTCTGCTGCTTGTCTTGGTCCTTTGACTAAAAGGAACAGCTGCTGTCTATCGCCAGTCTCCATGCTCCTCGTAATCTTATCCTTCTGAATCATATGCCCCCAGCATTCTCTGCTCCGAAGCAAACAACCAAAGCTTATCCACCTCTCTCCATAGCTGATATGCTCCATCCCAGGGAACATCCTGGTAAATCTCCTCTGCAGCCCTCCAGTGCAATCACATCTTTCCTGTAATGTGGCTCCCAGAACTGTACACAGTATTCCATCTTGGCCGAACTAAAGTCCTATGTAACTCTCACAATCTATGTTTCGATTAATAAACGTTATGCTAAGAGTTGTATGTGACTTCTTACCTAACATATTACCCTGTCTAGTTCCATTCAGGGATGTGTGGCGAAGCACCCTCTGAGCTTCCTGGTGTGCTCCCATTCATTGAATCCTCCCCTGTCACGTTCCTTCCTTTATCAGGGTGACATTCCGTCAGCCATTAATCCATCCATCTGACCATTCCATCTGTATCTTCCTGCAACATAAGACCTTCCTCCTCACTGGCAATCACCCGGCTAATCATTGTATCAAACGTACACTTATTCGTCGCACTCTCCCACCCCCTCCACATTCACATCAATATCATTTATGAATACCACAAATAATAAGGGACGCAGCACTTATCCGTGTGGTACACCAGGGAATATTGGTCTCCAGTCACATAAACAGACTTCTCCCACCACCCTCAGTCTCCTGCCACGAAGACAATTTGAATGCCACTTACGAAGTTACCCTTGATACCATGAGATTGTACTTCCTTCATCAGTTTCCCCCGAGGGGCTTTTTCAAAGTCCTGGCTGAATAACCATATAAATGACCTCTCTGAATTAAATCAAAAGAATTCGTTCGGTATGACTTCCGTCTGATGACTTCACGCTGACGACCCCTGATCAAACATTGAAAAGGATGAGTCAAATCAGCCACTCATTCATCTTACACAGCAATTGGAGCAGATCTTTTACAGCTTTTTGCCTGTATTACATGAGTTGAAAGAGAATGTGCGGGTTATAGAAAGGGAAGAACTTAGAATAACCAACTTCACTAGGGAATGGAAAGTATTGGGCAAATTATTGGGATGAAGGCAAATTGTTAGAATCTGGTATGAAGGAATTAATAATGGGATATTTTCAAAGTCAACCCACGATCCATAACAGTTAACATAGTATTACTAAGGATAAATCATGTTTGAATCATTTGACTAGGATTTTAAAAATGTTACAAGCAAGATGGATGAAGGGGATCCTACAGATGTATTATATCTGGACTTCCAGAAGCAATTGCAAAACGTGCCTCAAAAGCGATTAGTATGCAAGACAAGAGCACATTGTGTGAGGAAAAAAAGCGCCTGGAGAGAGGATTGGCTAACTAATAAAAACCATGATATGAAGGTGCTGGTTTTGGACTGGGTTGGACAAGGCCAAAATCCGCACAACACCAGATTATAGTCCAGCAGGTTTACTTGAAATCTCTAGCTTTCTGAGAGCTGCTTCTTCACCAGGTTTTAGGGAGAGAGGAAGACCTTAGAGACAGGATTTATAAGGAAAAAAATCAAAATGTGCACAACTCATGCGCTTAAATAGAACACACCTTTCAAAATTACTTTGTTTCATTCTTTCAAACTCAATGTACATTTAACCGGGGACCCTTTTTTTTAGATTCCTAAAACGCTGTCTGTCGGCTTCTGGCACAAGCTCGTATGCACTTCAGATGGCTTGCTTCATCTCCTCATACTCTCCAGGTCCCTTCTCCGATAGGTATGCTAATACCTCACCAGCTTTGTTTGGATCAACTAAACCAACATGGTCACTGGCCACCGCATTCGTTTAATGACTTTCTCAATTGAAATTAAAGAGGCTTCCTCATCCTTCTCATCAAATGTGGACAATGACTGTACATAGTTAAACAGATCCCCATCAGGCCTTTGACTACCATAGAGTTGCTCGTCCTCACTATCATAGAACATAGAATATAGAACAGTACAGAACAGAACAGGCCCTTCAGCCGACGATTTTGTGCCGACCATTGATCCACAGGTCAGGTGAATCTAATGTATGAACCCTCAACTTTCTGTGAACATATGGATGTCCAGCAGTCTATTAAATATCTCAAATGACCTCGCTTCCACAACTGCTGCTGGCAACGCATTCCATGCTCTCTCTGCGTAAAGAACCAGCCTCTGACATCCCCTCCATACTTTCCGCCAAGCATCTTAATACTATGACGCCTATATCCTCCTCATTCAGCCTACCGTCTCCCTTCATCTCTACCCTGATAAATCGACTTTCCTCTCAAATTGCTAACTTTTGAAGTTGAAACTCTCTCTCTTTCTACATTTTTTCTTTCTTTTTCTGTCTTTCTTCTTCCTCTCCTTTTCTTTTAATTCTACTTTTAATCATAATCAAAACAGTCTCAATTCCTTTTTGTGTTCAAACTGCCTCGTTTGCAAATGAATTCCATCCATTTCCAAAGGTTATGATGGTGTTTCCACCAAAGTGTTAATGCCAAGCTATAGCTGAAATTATCTCTTCTTTTCTCACAGACAAACGGAAACCCAACTCCAGCTTGTCTGCCAATTCTAACAGCATTACCTTGCTCACCTTTTGTAAAATCTCGAACTTCACTTCTTCCACACCGAGAGGACTCTTCCAGACAGAAAATAAAACACTAGTACACAAAGCACTGTTCAAACCAACCGAATTCAACACCCGGAACAAAAGACACCACCAACTACCGAGTCGCTGCCTTTGAGCCCAACAATCTCCCTCAGCACATTCTCCCGGACCCCGCGTGGGTTTTTTCTGGGTGTTCCGTTTTCCTCCCACAGTACAAAGATGTGCAAATTAGGTGAATTGGCCATGCTTAATTTTCCGGACTTTTCAAGAATGTGCAGGTTGGTTGCAATTGTCAGGGGTAAATATGGAGTAATAGGGGAGGGGAATGGGTCTGGGTGGCTCACTCTTTGAAGGGTTGGTGTGGACTTGATGGGCCAAATGAACGATTTTCACACAGTAGGGATTATAATTTTGAACCCAATTTGGAATTGTCGATTTCGAACAGGGTAAGTGTCCCAAGTTTGCTGTGGACCAGACCAGATGCGCTTAAAATACTTTAGTATTTGTCGCCTGGACGCCAACCTTGTCTGATATGAAATGGGTGTTCCAGATGTGATGCGGCTGGTCAGACCACTCGTTTTAAGCAAAAGAAAATTTATTTAATCTCTCGAATAAAAATGCGTAAAAAGGTGAGGAGTTTAGAATAACTTAATTACCGGAAACCTTAACAGAATAATAGATAAAGTACCTTCTACTAACGAACTGTTACAATGGACTAACAACTCATAAAATCATCCCTTGGCAAAAAGACACATCGGAGGCCCTTCAGTCTTGTATGCAGATCTCAATTCAGAACGAAACAGCATCAAGACAGATTTCAGAGAGAATAGCAGCAAAGGATCATTTACTGAAGCGTCCGTCCCTTCTCCCACCCGAGGCACCTGGTGACTGGTCCAGCTCAGAAAAAGTGAAAAGTCTGGTCTGTGAGAGCTGGCCATTGTTATCACTATTTAAAAACAAAACCTAGAACCTCCTAAATTATTTACTTGAGTCGTTTGCAGTCGGCAGTTCGGCCTTTAAGATCTCTTTTAAAAAGGAGAACAAAAAAAAAGTTTTTAAAGTGACAGCATTGTCAGAGATGATAGATACCTGATCCTTTACAACAATACTCAAGGCGCTTCCTCGTGTTCCTGGCTGAACGATCCACTCAGAGGGATAGTCACAGACGTCAGACGTTTAGTGGACAGGCACAGACCACCTTTCATAGATGTGAGTCAAAGCTGCTGAAACCCCTATCCAGCATGGAGCACCACATAGTATACAGCAGGCAGTGAATAACAGACTGATACACACCACCATTTTCAACATGGAGCAGCACATGGGACACACCGGGAAGTGAACAACAGCCTGACACACACCCCCACCCCCGTCCACAGATAACCATTTGGGACACACCGGGAAGTGAACAACTGTCCGACACACACAACACCCCCCACCCCGTCCATGGAGCACCACATGGGACATACCAGTAAGTGAACAACAGCCCGACGCACACAACATCCTCCCATCCCTTCCATGGGGCACCACATGAGATACACCAGGAAGTGAACATCAGCCTGACACACACCGTTTCATTGTTTCTGAACTTCACAATGCCAGCGCTCGATACAATAGGGAGTCAAAAACCAAGGCTTTGGAAAGATACAGAGGGACAGAGAGATTCACAGTAAATATAGAAACAGACAATTAATGGGACAGCCAGCACGGATTTGTGAGGGGTAGGTCTTGCCTTACAAGTCTTATTGAATTCTTTGAGGAGTTGACCAAGCATATGGATGAGGGTAGAGCAGTGGATTTAGTGTACATCGATTTTAGTAAGGCATTTGACAAGGTCCCCATGGTAGGCTTATGCAAAAAGTCAGGAGGCATGGGATAGTGGGAAATCTGGCCAGTTGGATAGAGAACTGGCTAACTGGTCGAAGTCAGCGATTGGTGGTACATGGTAAATATTCAGCCTGGAGCCCAGTTACAAGTGGAGTTCCGCAGGGATCAGTTCTGGGTCCCCTGCTGTTTGTAATGTTTATTAATGACTTGGAAGAGGGAGTGGAAGGGTGGGTTAGTAAATTTGCAGATGATACGAAGATTGGTGGAGTTGTGGATAATGAGCAGTGCTGTTAGTCGGCTGCAAGGGGATTTAGATATGATGCAGAGTTGGACTGAGGAGTGGCAGATGGGATTCAGCCCTGCCAAGTGTGAGGTTGTCAATTTTAGATTAGATTACTTACAGTGTGGAAACAGGCCCTTCGGGCCAACAAGTCCACACCGCCCCGCCGAAGCGCAACCCACCCATACCCCTACATCTACCCCTTACCTAACACTACGGACAATTTAGCATGGCCAATTCACCTGACCTGCACATCTTTGGACTGTGGGAGGAAACCGGAGCACCCAGAGGAAACCCACGCAGACACGGGGAGAACGTGCAAACTCCACACAGTCAGTCGCCTGAGGCGGGATTTGAACCTGGGTCTCTGGCACTGTGAGGCAGCAGTGCTAACCACTGCGCCACCGTGCCGCCCTTTTGGAAGGACAAATAAGAATGCGGAATACAGGGTTAACGGTAGGGTTCTTAGTAATGTGGAAGAGCAGAGAGATCTTGGGGTCTATGTTCACAGCTCTTTGAAAGTTGCCACTCAGGTGGATAGAGCTTGTAAGAAGGCCTATTGGGTATTAGCGTTCATTAGCAGAGAGAATGAATTCAAATGTTGTGAGATGATGTTGCAGCTTTACAGGACCTTGGTAAAGCCTCATTTGGAGTGCTATGTGAAGTTCTGGTCGTCTCATTTTAGGAAAGATGTGGAAGCGTTGGTGAGGGTGCAGAGGAGATTTACCAGGATGTTGCCTGGAATGGAGAATAGGTCGTACGAGGATAGGTTGAGAGTGCTAGGCCTTTTTTCATTGGAACAGTGAAGGATGAGGGATGACTTGATAGAGGTTTATAAGATGATCAGAGCAATAGGTAGAGTAGACAGTCAGAGACTTTTTTTCCCCGAGTACAACAGAGTGTTCCAAGGGTGCATAAATTTAAGGTGAAGGGTGGAAGGTATAGGGGATGTCAGGGGTATGTTCTGTACCTAGAGAGTGGTAGGAGAATGGAATGCGCTGCCTGTGGGAGTGGCAGAGTCAGAATCATTGGTGACCTTTAAGCGGCAATTGGATAGGTACATGGATGGGTGCTTAAGCTAGGACAAATGTTCGGCACAACATCGTGGGCCGAAGGGCCTGTTCTGTGCTGTATTGTTCTGTGTTCTATAAACTGAGAACATGTTGTGGAAATATGGAGGAAAAGATGGAGAGTGGCACTAACTGGAGGATTGATTCATTAGAGAGCAAGTTTACAAGAATGAGAACATTGAATAAAGGTAAATGGATTGTTTCATCAAATTCTGAATCGGTTTCACAGAACACTTCAAAAAACATAAACTGGGAGAAGACCAACATGGAGAGCTGTGCAGGCCAAAGTAGTGTAGTGCTCAGTAAACTGGATTATCTGCCCAGCAAGAGGAACATTGATAACCTTTACTATCATATGTGAACGATACACACATCAAATACACACAGCAGGGGAAGATTTCTATCTCCATTAGACCAGTATAAGGGGTGTGTGTGTGTGTGTGTGTGTGTGTGTGTGTGTGTGTGTGTGTGTGTGTGTGTGTGTGTGTGTGTGTGTGAATGAATGAGTAAGTGAGTGACTGACTGACTGAGTGAGTGAATGAGTGAGTGTGGTGGGGGTGTGCATTTGGTTGTTTGAATGTGAAAATCAATGCGTGGGAGAAAATGCACTTGAAGGAAACCGGTTTAAATATGAACAACTGGCAGGGATTTGAATAATCGACACAGAAAGACTGTGGGAAATTTCATGGTCAGATCAGTTAAAGTGCTTGAGAATATTAAAATAAAGGCATTGCAAGACACAATAGCAATATAGATCAGCGTGCACAGAAACGTAAGGTGGATGGGATTTTGATCTGATTTTGAATCAGATTTGTTCCTTCAGATTTCAACCCGAGAATGTCAGCATCAGATTGTTGTCATCATTAAGTCTGTATTTCACAGCTCAAGGTTCAAACAGCAGATGAGTTAAGCCAGTGAAGTACAATCTGGAGCAGTGAGTAGTTAAAGTTAATAATTGTCAGGGCATGGTGTCAGGAATTGGCTCATGGCCAAAGGGATCATCAAAGTTGTGATTCATCTGTGTCAAACAACACCTGCAAGTTCCCCTCCAACCCGCTAACTACGCTGACTTAGAAATATACCGGTGTTCCTTCACAGTCGTTTGTTCAGAATCCTGGAATTCCCTCCCTAACGGCATTATGGGTCAACCCACAGCAAGTGGATTGAAGCGATTCAAGAAGGCAGCTCACCACTATCTTCTCATGGGCAACTAGGAATGGGCTATTAATGCTGGCCAGCCAGCGATGCCCAACACCCAGAAATGAACAAAAAACGATATTGGCCAGGGATGGGATGGAGTCCCAGGATGGAAATGGAGTCTGTAAACATAATAGAGGACAATGATCTCCACACTCCCAATATTTAAATAACAAGGATAGGGAGACAATGGTTCACATCTGAAACTGAGTAGGTCAACATAGAGATCCATGAGTAGCACTGCCAGAAGCACAAAGGGAGACAGTAATTGAACAAGTTCCCTGATGCAGTTAGTAGTGGTCTGTGCAGTCAATATCTGAATTCACAGTCTCACCATGAACAATAATAGCCACAAGAAGTGAATGCTATGTGAATGAGCAGTAACGCAGTCATAACTTGTTTCTTGTAAAAAACATAGCTGGACGGTGAGACTTACCAGGGACACCAACGATAGACAGGAAAGGATAATAAAAATATTGAATAATGCGAAGAGCATAATAGATCCGCCATACTAATGGCATCCGATCATAATATATCGACAGGGTTGAAACACAATCGGATAAACCCCTGTCTATTGTTGGAACATTCCAGTCTAATGCTCTGAGATGATGATCTCTACTCCCCTTCTCCATCTGGAGCTGCTGATCCTTGTTAGTGCTGTCGATGATGCTCCCGCTCATACTATGGGATAACACATTGAACGGCACCCATTTATCAGTAAAAGACGGAAACTCTCCACTGGGATAATTAGAATCCATGGTGACTGACATTAATCACAGTCACCGAACAAACAGTCTCAGTTAACCCCTTACTTACATAACATTTCATACCGGAATAAAAGGGAATATTTACTCAGTCTCGCTGCAATGGATGAGGTTTACTGATGGACGGACTATAAATATTCCATTTGTTAAATGTTTCCTTGTATGTGGGAGAATTGCCAGACAACTGCAGGGCTGTTTATGTCCCACTCTGTTTATAAAGGAGACAGATATAAAATAACAAAGCAGCTGCATAAGATGTCTGATGGGGAATTTTCTGGATACATTAACGCAAGAGAGAATGTGAGGATTGCAGATGCTCGAGGTCAGAGTCGAGTCAGGTGTTGGAAAAGCACAGCAGGTCAGGTAACATCAGAGGAGCATTGACATGTCTTGTGTAAGCCCTTCATCAGGAATGAGGCTTGTGGCCAAGGGAACTGAGAGCTAAATGGGAAAGGGATGGTGTTTGGTTAGGTAGCTGATCATGTGATAGGTAGATGAAGGAAGGGTTGGAGATGATATGTCGGAGAGGAGGGTGGGGCAGATAGATGTGAAGGAAGTTGGACAGGTAGGATGGGGAGGCGCTGAGTTGGAATGTTGGAACTGGGATAAATTTGAGAGTGGGGAAATGAGAAAACTTGTGAAATCCACATTGATCCTGCGAGGTTGCAGGGTCCTAAGGCAGAAGATGAATCTTTCTTCATCCAGGCGATGGGTAATTAAGATTTGGTGGTGGAGGAGGACCAGGCCCTGCATGTCCAGGGCGGAGTGGGTGGGGGGAGTTAAAGTATTCTGCTACGGCGTGGTGGGGTTGGTTGTTGCGGGTGTCCCAGACATGTTCTCTGATGTGTTCCTCACATTGGCGTCTGGTCTCCCCAATATCGAGGAGACATCAGGAGCAACGGGTAGTGTAGGCAACGTGTGTGGAAATAAAGATAAAACTCCGAATTATGTGGAAGGATTCTTTTGGGTTTCGGACGGAGGGGAGGGGGAGGTGAAGGTGCAGCTTTACTAATTCTTGCGGTGGCATGGGAAGGTGCCAGGAGTGTAGGGTGGGTTGTTGGGTGGTGTGAACCTGATAACGGAGTCATGCCGGGAATGTTCTTTATGGACCGCAGATCGGGGTGGTAAGGGAAATATATCCTTGGTGGTGGGGTCTGTTTGTAGGTGGCGGAAATGGGGGAGGATAATGCATTGTATCTGGAAATTTGGTGGGATGGAAGATGAGGAACAGGATGTTCTTTTCCTGTTGAGTTTGGAGGGGTGAATGTTGAAGGCAGAGGTACGGGAATTGGATGAGATGCTCTGGATGGCATCGTCGACCATGTGGGAAGGGAAATTGCTGTATTTGAAGAAGGAGGCCTTCTGGGATTTACACTGGATTAAGAGTGTCGTCCTGGAAAATTCACAACGTGTCAGGCAGCATCCGAGGAGCACTAAAATTCGACGTTTTGGGCAAAAGTCCTTTATCAGGAATAGCGCTTTTGCCCAAAATATTGATTCTCCTACTCCTCGGATTTTGCCTGGCCTGATGTGCTACTCAAGCACCGCACACTCGACTCTAATCTCCCGCATCTGCAATACTCACGTTTGCCGACATGCGAGGTTCAGCCACTTCTGTAAAACTGCATTTAATTTTGTTCTCACTGCTGTAGGAAAGATGTTGTTCAACTAGAAAGCTGCCGAAAAGATTTCCATGTATATTGACAGTGTTGTGGGAGCGGTGGTGGCGAATGATTTTGAGCTACACGGAGAGTATGAATGGGCTAGGACTATATTCCCTGGAGCGTTGTTTCTGAGGAGTGACCATACTGAGGATTATTGTGGTTAATCCTGATGCTCCAGGGTGAGCTATGCCAAAGGCCAGGGAAATACACAAGACAATTATTCACATGAAAATGGACAATTACTCATTGACAACATGTTGCCGAATGATAGAGGTAGACTAACGAATGGGACTGGCCTGAGGAGTCACAATTTGGAGGGTCCAGTCACATTAATGAGAACAAAAATAAAGGCATGGTCAAAACAACTGAAAGGATGAGTGAAATCACATTCTCAATCCACCTCACCGAACCAGATTTGACACCATACACCCAGAGGCGATATCTGTTCGGCATGAAGCACTGCACAGACCAGGCAAGTGTACTGCTGAACCCCACCCTGCAATCAGTCCAGAGGGGAACACTGTGCGCACTATGGCAGTGTATTTATCTATAAACCCAGATGAGATATGTGTTCAGCAGGGAGCACTATGCAGACCGTGTTGGTGTACTGTGCAATGCAATCATAATTTACCCAGAGTGGAAAGGTATGCCGACCACAGCACTGCATTGATGTATAAATCCAGATGTGACATGCGGCCAGGGTGTGGAACTGTGTCCATCACCATGGTACAATGCTCAGTAATACTGTGTTAGATCACTGCTCAGTGTGGGGAAACTTGCAGACCATGCTGGAAGTGACAGGATGTAAAACTCCCCTCCATTTCCAGCTCAATATCTCCATTGTATCATGACACAGGGGTGCTGTGGGTGTGAACATCATTGCCTGGGAGAGATGGCGGGGGTATCAGTTTAAGAATCAACAAATGGGACGGGTTTGGGGAATAGACAGAGAGAGCGAGATTGAGAGAAAATGTCATTGAGGGATGTGTTCTCAGAATCCAGAATGCTGAAATGAAGACATTTTGACAGTATCCTGCAACATGAGCCAGTGTTTCCCGGAATGATGGGTGAACAGGATATTGGTGCGAGTTCAGATGATGGAGAGTATTGGATGAGCATTTGTTCTGCAGCTTTGTAAACTGTGAGTAGGGTCAGCAAAACCTTCGACACATTGGGATTCATCTCACAATAATTCGTCACAGTGACATTTTCATTGAGTAAGACAAAAGGATTGTCTGTATGAGATTAAGATAGTTTCCTGTTCATATCTCAACAAACTCACCTCATTAATTATCTACCCCACCCCATGGCATCCCTGTCATTCAATGCCAGCTCGATTTTCCTTCATGGTTGGAGGTACTCACGAACGCCCGCATGACCCTAGAAATTCCGTGATCCCTGGCACTGGTGCCATCTTCAAAAGGCCATTGGGCACACTGTTGAGCTTTCTTCGTTTGGGGCTGCCCTGCACAGTTTACCCCGAGCATGGAAGATAACGGGCATTACACGATGGTTTGTCAACAGAGACACGGAAGGCCTGTTGAAGCGACTAGTACAGAGGAGGACCATTCTCTTCACAGAGTGGGCCACTCTACCAGACTCACCGAGTATGGTCTGAGCACACCACTCATCTCAGTGCAGTAACTGCGGTCTGAAGAAATGTCCAGCAATACAGGACAAGCATCAATAACCTTCCCCGCTCTCTCAGGATAAGGGTCACCATATTCTCTCTGCTCCCTCACACTCACTGTATATCTGTTATACCGACCCCTGAACAAGGCTTATGCTCCACCAGTCTCACTACTGTATACAGTATCACTTTCTCTCTCTCTCTCCCTCCACTTTACCCCCACACCAATAACACTACATAGATAAAACAGTGTAGACTGACTCCCCCGGACACCTCACAATGTCCCCCACCTACACCAGCACTAACAGCAAGGCCACCCACTCCCACCCCTCTCCCTCCCTTTCTCCCATTCCAGGAGAAACATGCTGAAATAGGACAGAAAGGGCCAAGTCGGGAGTGGCTTATGTGTAGTTCCTGGTATCCATTCCGTCACCCCCACACGCCATGTGGGGAGGATTCTGGTAGGAGCCAGAGAGGACCAGGACACCTCATGTGGAGATTCTGAAACATCCACGTCCCACCAACTGAGTAAGGAGCAATGCTCGGTGAAGAGCAATTCTCACTTTAAACCCACTGGCAGTTCTGTTTACCCCGACACAACATAGAAGCCGTGGCCCTGGTGCCATCTCCCTTTTGTGTTGAGCTGTTACTAATGGAATCCCCATGGTCTCGGTAGGCAGAAAAGTGGTCTCACAACACATCTTCACCATCACCTCCCAGGAAGGGAGCACGGAGGCTCCTCCTTCACCTCCACCAGTAAACAGTTCAGATACTGATACTAATCTGTGATATTTTCTGCTCTCCCCACTTGTCCTGATATCTTCAATAATCTGAGCTCATATACAGGCAGTGACCTCTGCTGCTACACTCGCTTTATATTGGTACAGAATGTATTATATTGATTTTCAGAGTTATTCCCACCAAGGTGCATCACCTCAAACTTCTCTGCATTGATCCTGATCTGCCATCAACCGGAAACCTACACCAATGTGTCACTATCCTGCTGGAGTGCCACGCTGATCTCCAATCACTTCATAATTCATCCAGGTTTGGTATCTGCAAACATCGAAATTGTCCTATAGTCACACTTCACACAGAAATACTGACTCACTCACTGTTGTGAATAAGTGCAATATTAACACACGTCCTGAGGACAGATTTAAATACTGACGCACACCAGACAGAGTAAGTGAAATATTGACAAGGTCACAGTGGAGCAAGAGAACTACTGACAGACACTCCATGTCTGCATGTGTTTCTGTGTATTAGTTAGTATCGCTATCACTCTGTATTAATGTGTGTCTGTCTGTGTGCGACAGTGTGAGGCGAGTCTGCAGTCTCTATGGTACTTACAGTGATGTAGTATCCCCTGATACGAGATCTGATGAAGGGTCCTTTCATTTCTGTCCACAGATGCTGTCAGACCGGCTGAGCCTTCAGTTGCTGTCAGTCTCTGCTGGCCTCCCCACCCCACTGTACAGGTGGGAGTGGAGGGTGAAAATCATCAGGGATTCAATTTGGGAAGGACAGAGGAAGTGAAGCAGCTCACAGCATCATTCAAACACAGACATACACACACACACACACACACACACACACACACACACACACACACACACACACACACACACAGATGCAGTCAAAAACAGATACATACACAGATGAACACACACTCACAGAAACAAACACACACGCAGACATACATACAGCTGCACACAGACCCACACACGCAGACACACACATACTCACAGAAACCCCACACCTACACAGATACAACCATAGAAACACACACACATCCAGATGCACAGTGACACCCAGGCGCACAAACAGATACACAGAGACGTACATACGCAGACTGACATACACACGCACACTCGTGTCCCTCAGCCCTACATTCTGATGTTCCATTCAGCCCTTCGGACCTGCTACAGAGGGGTAGATGAAGGCCACTCCGATGGTTAGGTGGAGTTTCAGAAATGTACTTGGAAAATCCGGGCTGGGTCAGGAAGTGAACCCCCACTCCCTTTCCAGGCTTGCCCTCTGTATAACGTCTTCTCGGGATGTGGTCCAGACCCAGATTCGCTGGGAATACAGCTCCCATACTCCACCCAGAGTTAACTCAAAAAATCCTCTGCTCTCCTTGAATGCAACATTGTACAACTTCCAGGAAAATAACCAGTTACTTTCCAAAAGCTTAACATGAGAACATATGAAATGGGAACAGGAATAGGATATTTGGCCCCACAAGCCTGCACAGTCATTCAATAAGAGCATGGCTAATCTACTCCAGGACTCAACTCCACTTTCCTGCTAACTCCTTGTGAGAAGCCAATCCAACCCGTCTGTAAATACATTCAGTGTCGGATGGATGCTGCCTGAACGGTTGTTCTTTTTCAGCACTACACTTTTCAACACAGGCACACATACATAAACACACACACACCCTCATACACATACTCACAGCCACCCCACAGCAAGAGACACATACTTACGCAGATTCAGACAGACACACTGGCACACAGACACACAGAGACGTACACACGTCGATCGACACACACACACACACACACACACACACACACACACACACACACACACACACACAGCCGTAGACTTCACCAGTTTCGTAATTTCCCCTCCTCTCACCTTATTCCAGATCCAACCCTCCAACTCGGCACCTCTTTCTTGAACTGTACAACCTGTTCGTCTTCCTTCTCACCTATCCACTCCACCTTTCCGCTTGAAACTATCACCTTCACCCCACCTTTATTTCACAATCGCTTTCCGAGGTACTTTACCCCCAGCGCTACCGCCTTCCCAGCTACTTCCCCCCCAGCACCACCCCCTTGCATTTATACTTCAGTCCCCTTGGCCAACAACCCTCATTCCTAATGAAGGGATTATGCTCGATATTTCGACTCTCCTGCTCGTTGGATGCTGCTTGAACAGTTCAGCACCACACTCTTTCAACACAGACACACGCACGCACACACACAGACACAGAAACAAACACACAGACAGAAACAGACAGACACACAAACCGACACACGCATAAACGCACAGACAGCCACACGTCCCACCCACAAAGATATCGGCACTCTCCCTCCACACACACTCCCCACACACGCTCACATAGGCACACAGACAGGCACACACAGGCATACACACACACGGACATACTCAAACAGTCACATACACACCCACACTCCCCACACATGCAAATATACGCTAACAAAGACACACACAAACAAACACACACACACACACAACACACACACACACACGCACACATAGGCACAAAGATACACAAACAGACAGACATACACACATAGGCACACAGACAGAAGCTCACACTCATTGACATATACCACACAGAAAACACACCCATACATGCCAACACACATGCAAGCACACACAGAGACTCACACACACACAAACAGACAGATACCCACAACAACCCATACGCAGACACCCACATTTCCCACACACATGCACACGCACTGATGTACACAGACACACAGGCACGCACGCACACACACAGCAAGGACACACACCGACGCACACAGACACACAAAGACATGCATACACACACCGACTCACATACATACACAGCTGCACACACACAGGCATACAAACACGTAGACACACACAGAGGCACACACACACATTGACACACACAAACACACACACACACACACACATACACACACACACACATCTGGTAAAATGCAATGTTTAGTGACTTACCCTTACAAATTATCTTACATGTAAGAAAGGATTGAAAAGTCCTAAAACACACCAATAGAGCATGGCATTATATCACCTCAGCAAAAGAGGGAGAGACAGAGGGAGAGGGAGGGGTGAAAGGGAGGCTTTCAACACTATTGAATGATTCATCCTAAAACAAAACAGTTCCCATTGCACACAGATGCAGAAATAGAGATGCAAACATACATACACACACTAATGCAGAACACGCACAGAGACAGATACACATAGGTACACATATAGAGACACACAAATCGACAAGCGAGAACAGAATTATCCAGATGCATACTTGGACATACAAACACACATGGAACCATAGAGTTATACAGGTGGTTTGAAAACAGACATATCAGCCAATACACTAAATTCTAACTATAATCTCAAACTAAACTAGTCCCACGTTTCTGCGCCTTGGACCATATTTTTCCAAACTTCCTCTTATTCTTGTACTTCATAAAATGTATTTTAAACGTTGTGACTTTGCCCACATCTATCACTTTTGAGGACGTTCATGCCATACACGAACCAAACGATGTGTAATCACAATGCACTTCATAGGTCCTGATCAGGTACACACAAGAAATCTGTGAGAAGCTCGATAAGTGATTGCTCGAAATCTTGATATGATGTTCTTATCATCAATAGCCACAGGTGAGGTACTGGAATACATGACGCTGATTAAAAGTGGTGCTATGATGAAACAAACTGGCAAGGAAAAGCCGGGGAACGATAGACAAGTAAGCCTGTCATGGGTGGTGGGCAAGTTGCTGGAGAGAATCCTAACGACAGGATTTACATATATTTGGAAAGACAATGACTGATAAAAGAAAGGCAACATGGCTTTGTGCATGTCTCACGAAGTGGATTTCTTTTTCTTGAAGAAGGAACAAAAAGCATTGATGAGGGCAGAGCAGTGGACATGATCTGCATTGGCTTCAGTAAGGCATTCGACAGGGTTCCCCGTGAAAGACTTGTTAGCAAGGTGTGATCTCGTGGAATATAAGGAGAACTAGCCATTTGGATACAGAACTAGCTCAAAGATCATAGTGAAGGTTTTTTTCAGACTGGAGTACCGTGAGCAGTGGTGTGCCACAAAGATTGGTACTGGTTCCACTGCTGTTCATTATTTACGTAAATGATTTGGATGTGAACACAGGAGGTATGTTTCGTAAGTAAATATTTGACACCAAAATTGAAGGTGCAGAGGACAGTGAAAATGATTACCTCAGATTATTACGGGATATTGATCAGATGTACCAATGAGCTGATGAGTTGCAGACGGAGTTTACTTGAGGTAAATGTGAAATTTTGCATTTTGGAAAGGAAAATCAAGGCTTGGCTTATACATTTAATGTTAAGTCCCTGGGGAGTGTTGCTAAACAAAGAGACCTTGGAGAGCAGGTTCATAGTACTTTGAAACCGGCGTTGCAGACATATAGGATAGTGAAGAAGGTGTTTGATATGTTTGTCGGTGTTGGACAGTGCATTGAATGTAGGAGTTAAAAGGTCATATTGCGGCTGTGCAGGACATTGGTTAGGCCACTATTGAATACTTCGTGCAATTATGGTCTCGCTCTTCGAGGAAGGATGTTTGAAACCTGAAAGGATTCAGAAAAGATTTACAAGAATATTGCCAGAGTTGGATGTTTTGAGATTCATGGAGAGGCTGAATATTCCAGGATTATTTTCCCTGGAGCATCAGCGGTTGAGAGGTAATCATAGAGGTTTATATACTCACAAGTGGCATAGATAGTGTCAATAGCCGATGTCTTTTCCCCAGGGTAGCACCCTCCAAATCTAGAGGACATAGGTTGAAGGTCAGAGGCGAAAGACTTAAAGGGGATCTAAGGAACAACGCTTTCAAAGACAGGGTGATTTCTATGTAACGAGCTGTCAGCGGAAGTTGTGCAGGCTGGGACAATTACAACATTTAAAAGGCATCTAGATAGGCACATGAATAGGAGGTATTTAGGGGGACATGGGCCAAATGCTGGCAAATGGAACTACATTAATATAGAACATCTGCTTGGCAGGGACAAGTTGGATAGAGCTGCATATCTCTATGACACTATGTTTTCACTGTGCTCCTGTCATCTTAAAATCGCCCCCTACTCTTGAAATCCACCACCCTAAGGAAAGGGCATCTTCCATTCAACATTATCTATATCCCTCATTGTTTTATAGACCTATATAAGGTTGATAAGGTCTCAACCTTCCAAGTTGCAGTGGAAAAGGTCCTTGTCCATCGAGCCTGTCCTTATAACGTAATTACTCCATTCCAAGCAACAGCCTGGTAAATCTTTTCTGAACCCTCTCCAGTTTAATAATATCCTCAATCTAACTGTGTGACCAAAACTACACAGCACTTCAGGAAAGACCTCACGAATGTCCAGCGCAACCTGAAGATAATGTTCCACCTCTTGTACCCAAAGGTCTGAGCAATGAAGGCGAGCAAGCCAAACACCTTCATACCCGCCCTGCCTGCACATGGTGCAAACTTCAAAGGAACATACCAGAACCCTAGTTCTCTCTGTTCTAGAACACTATCAATGGCTCCACATTTAATTGTAGATGTCCTCTCCTTGTTTGTTTTACCAAATTGCGACACATTGTATTTATTGAAATTAAACTCCTTCTGCAACTCCTCAGCCCAGTGAGTGATAGTACTGGGGAAGAAAGGCTGGACAGCAATCAGCTGCCTTGGATTCCTTTGTGGTTTTAAGAAGAGGGCAATCACACGTTAGAGGCAGGAAATCGTGATATTTTTTATCCAGAAAGTGTGCCCTTTCTTTGTCTCTGTTGTTCAGTAATAAATATCTATTCCATATCCTTTATAGTGCAGAGTGTGTCTGCACATGTCTTTCTCTCATATTGCAGATGTCAGACAATAACCACTTAAGGTGGAAATCATAGCCAAACATTTAAAGATCTTCATAGTTTATCGCGAAGGCAGAGCACATAAACTCAACATCCTATATTTGAGCTGAGTACCTTTCATCTGTTGAACAATGTAATTCATTTAACTGTGTAATTCAGTAAAGTTAACCAAGTTTTAATGAATCCACACAAAGCCGAAAGCTGACCTTTAAAATGTGACCCAAAATCTGGGCGTGGTTTCAGTCTTGTGTAGTGGGTAACGCCCATGCCTCTGAGCCAGAGCTCTGGGTTAGATTCCAATACCTGGACCTGTGTCGTAGTGTCTTTCACTATGGACCAGAATGTCTGGATTCAAGTCCTGCCTGTCAGGGAAGTATGTCATGGTATTTCAAAACTGCATGACGAACAAACACGCATGAGAATATTGTTGCAGCTTTCGGGATATTGCCAAGTGATGGTAGTGTGCCTACCTCTGAGCCCAAAAGTCCAGATTCAAAACCCACAGAGGTGCTTCATAATGTGGCTGGACAAGTTGGTAAAACGATTTTAGAATCGTGATGTGATGAAGATGGAATAGGAGTCAGTATTGAATTTCAGAATTTAGGCCCATGTTTGCTGAAAGCACAGCCATTCGTGTTGATTGGAGTCAAATTTGCACATTCTCGAGGATTATAACATCATGAAGACCATGGATAGGGTGAATAGTCAGGGTCTTTATCCCAGTGTAGGGAAGTCCAAATCTAGGCGACATAGATTTAAGATTAGATGGATAAGATATAAAAGGGACCTAAGGGGACCATTTTCACACAGAAGGTGGTATGTGTATGCAACGAACTGCCAGACGAACTCGTGGAGGATGGTACAATTACAACATTTAAACGCATCTGGATGGGGACATGAATTGGAAGGGTTGAGAGGGATATTGTACAAATGTTGGAAAACAAAAGTACGTTAATTTAAGACACCTGGTTGGCACGAATGAGTTTGACCAAAGCGTCTGTTTCTGTACTGTACATTTTAATGAATCATTGATCCAATTAAAGCTGATTTCGTTGTAATCTTATGTATCATTCTTTACCTTCCACTACACAACTAATCTTGTTGTCATCTGTCAACGTGCTCACCATACTTTATATAATTCTCATCTAAATGATTGATATAAATGGCAATCAATTGTGGATCCAGCACTAATCCCTGTGAAATGCCACTGGTCACAGGCCTCCAGCCTAAAATTCAACATTCCTCCACCACCATGTGCCTCTTGCCAATAACCTGAAACACGCACCCACATACAGGCATAGAGACATAGACGCAGTCCTATCTTTAAGACAGAGATAAATATGGTTTCACTAATAAGGGGATCAATTTTGTTGAGAACCATGTCAGCCATGATTGAACAGCAGATCGACTTGATGAATCAAACAGTCCTGTTCTGCACCAATTTCATACGCTCTATGGTTACACTATTGGAAATGTCTACCCAAGAGAACAGTGGTGGATGAGTTCGATAAATACTATACTGAACGGAGTCAATGGGAAGATGGGAGAGGTGTGAGGGGCTGAATGGTCTATGGCTTTCCTATTGGTTGTGCCCTGATTTTTAAAAAGGGGAAGCTGACTTGCTATGAGATTCATACAGTTTTAAATATAAAGGTTTCCCTATTTAAGATTGAGATAACGTCCTATCTCCTTAGTGTAGTGCTGTCTGTGGTATTCTCATCCCCATGGAACAGTGAAGACTGGGCCATAGCGGCATAGTGTCCAAGAAATGTACAGCATGGAAACAGACCTATCGGTCCAACTCACCCATGCTGATCACATATTCCAACCCAAACTAGTCCCATATGCCATATCTCTCCAAACCCTTCCTCTGCATATACACATACAGACGCCTTTTTAATGTTGCAATTATACCAGTCTTCACCACTTCCTCTGGCAGCTCATTCCATGCACGTACAACCCTCTGCATGACACAGTTTCCCCTTAGGTCTCTTTTATATCTTTCCCCTCTCACCCTAAACCTATGCCCTCCAATTCTGGACTCCCTTACCCCAGGGAGAATACCTTGCCTATTTACCAGAACCATGCCCCTCATGCTTTTATAAACCTCTATCAGGTCACCTTTCAAAGACAATTGCTTATGTTAATGTGTAATGTGCAAATTGTCAACACAACAGCCGAAAATGAAATTAATGATGAAGAATTTTGGTTGTGTTGTTAAGGGGACGCATGTTCATCAGGCTAATAGGAACTCCCTCCAACACCCCCCACCCCCATTCCCCCCCCCCCCCCCCCCCCCCGCCTCAGTGTCTGAAAGTCAAAATTGAGCAAATGAGAATATTGCAAATGGTTCCAATGGTGCATCTGAAAGATCGCATTTTTGGCAGGGTAGCGAACTCCCCAAATGTTAGTCTATGTTCTGTGCTTATCTTTCAAACTCTTAGGGATCAGGATCATTGACATTATGAACTCCACCTGATCATCTGACAACAAATGGCCTGAATGGAGGATCGCTGAGATCAGAAACAAATCGACACTCAGCTACACAGTATAGCAGGAGGCCATGCAACCTTTCTGGGCTGATAAACAGGAACAGGAGAGACCTGGTCCGCTGCAGGAAATACAGAGTCGATATAATTACTTATTTTCAGGTTGGAAATCTGTAACTGGTGGAATTCCTCAGGAATCAGTGTGAGGTCATCAATAGTTCACAATCCAGAATAATGATTTGGATGAAGGGGCTGAATGGATTGGAGCTCAGTTTGCTCATACACCAGGATAGTCATTCAACAAGATTTCAAGTGGAGGCAGAGAATCTGTAATGGGACATAGACAGGGGGTGGGCAGAGATTCTGCAATGGGATACACACAGGGGGAGGACTGCGTGCCTGAAACTGGATATAGACAGGGGAGAGCAGAGTGTCTACACTGGGATATAGACAGGGGAGGGCAGTGAGTAAGTCTTCGTCAAAAAAAAACACAGTATAATGTGGGTGGTAGAAAGTTTGTGTTTTGGATGAAGCATAAACCACCATAAAGTATATAACTGGAGGCAGAATGCAGAATTTAGTGGTACAAAGGAATTCGTGTGTCCTGCTCCATACATCGCATCAAGTTAGTCTGCACAGGCAGCACGTAATTTGAAAATTAAATTAAATGATACTTTTCTTGCAAAGACTATTGGGTCCGATCTTCAGGATGCTTTACTGCATCTGTACGGGAAGCTGCTGAGACGGCATCTGATGCACTTTGTGTAGCTGTAATTCCACTGAAATGAAAAACAAATAGCTTTTCAAACTTTTCAAAGATGTTTCACTTTACTCATTCTTGCGATGAAGGCATTATGTTATGTACGAATAGAAGTTTAGGCCTGAAAATGAGAAATGTTCTTATTGACCATATAAGATTTTGAACTGATGAATACCTGATGAATATTTTATCTTCTATGGGAGAACAAGACTGGGAAAGTAAATCAAGAATAAGAGGCATTCATTGAAATGCAGATATTGGGAAGATATTACAAGTCATATTTTAAAAATATACGAGAGCATATAAACACATCTTCAAATCTAGTGGCCCTTTTTGTTCCGAAAGAAATGGCTCGGTGTCCAACAGCAGCAACGATGTACCTACATGAAGCAGGGAATGTGATGGAGTCGTACAGTTCAGACAGTGTCCAAAGAGACCAACTTTGGTCCAGTTTGGGGCTGGATAACGTTATTGTGTGATTCAACCCATGTTGTTGGAGAGCATTGAGAGGAGCAGGATTAACAGGTATTTGCAAATGCAACACCTGATGAAGGATAGTCAACATGGTGTTGTGCATGGGAAATCATTTCTAACAATGTTCATTGCATTTTGTGAAGAAGTGACAAAAAAGATTGGTGATAGTAGTATGGTGGGGGCTGTCAATATATACTTCACCGCGGCATTCAACAGGATTCCGAAAGGCAGACAAGTTATAAGGTTAGGTCATAAGTAGATCCAAGATAAGCTAGCCAAATGACTACAAAATTAGTTTGAAGGTAGGAGACAGAGAGTTTTAGCGGACTGCTTTTCAGACTGGACGCCAATGACCAGTGATGTGCCACAAGGGCAGTGCTGAATCCGCTGCTTTGCATTATTTATATAAATGATTTGAATGGGAATATTTGCCTGTTTATTATGTTTACACATAACATTAAAATTGGAGGTGCAGTGGCCAGCAAAGTTTACTTCAGAGTACAATGGGACCTCGATCAGTTGGGTCAGTGGACCAAGGAGTGACAGATGAAGTTAAATTTCGGTAAATGTGAAGTGTTGCATTTTGGTAAGGTAAAATAGGACAGGACATACAGAATTAATGGTGAGAGTCTAGGGGGGTATTGTTGAACAAAACTGTGCAGGTTCATTGATCCTTGAAAATGGACTCGCAGGTAGACTGGGCGGTGAAGGTGGGGTTTGGTATGCTTGCCTATATTGATCAGACCATTGAGTATGCGAGTTGGGAGATCACGGAGCGACTGGGCAGGATGTTGATGAGGCCAGATTTTGAATACTGTGTTCAGTTTTGAATACAGTTCACTCTGCTACAGGAAGGATGTTTTTAAACTTGAGAGGGTGCAGAAAAGATGTCCAAGGATATTGCTGGGCATGGAGGGATTGAGCTACAGGGAGAAGCTGGACAGACTGGGGCTTGTTTACTATGGATCATCGGAGGCTGAGACGTTTATAAAATCATGAGAGGCATGGATCGTCTGAATAGCCAAGGTCTTTTTCCCACGATAGGGGAGTCCAAAACTATCGGACAAAGGATTAAGGTGAGAGGAGAAATATAGTAAAGGGACAATATTTTCATCCAGACTGTGGATTTCATTTAATTTCGTTTCATCCAAATTTTCATCCAACATTTAAAACACATTTGGCTGTACATATTAATAGGGAGAATTGACAGGGATATGGGCCTAATGCTGACAAATAGGTTGAGATCAGATTGGGATGTCTCGTTTATTGGACAGGGTTCCCTGCTGTATGACACTGTAAGAGAGATGAGGAGAAATTCTAAAAAGGCCAATAGAGTGGTAATTCCCTTCCCTCGAGGTATGTGGTGCCTCTTTGTTCACATTTATTCAAACTGAGTTCATTAATATTTGACAGAGATTGAGTCATGGATAATGGAATACAGACAAGTAAGTTTGACTGAGACCACAGCCCGATATTTCCCAATCTTAGTGCCCATAGGAGCAGTTTCATAGTGTCGAATGACCTAATCATGTTCTTGAGTGCGATGCTCCATTGTTCCATTCAGCCCCTCCAAACTGCTAGACAGGAGCAATTGGAGGTTACTTACTGCTATAACGTGGTGTAGAGAAAGAGGGAAGACAATTCAGAGATCTTTCAGTGGTCTAGCTCCCCTGAATCTCCTGAATCGAGAATTCCTGACATTCACTACCCTCTGTTTGAAGAAACCATTACTCTGCTCATACACAATGACCTATTGATATGTGCGATAAAGGTGAATACAAGGGCTTCGCTAAGAGTGACTGGCCCTGGTATCAGGGCAGTATTTAACTGAGGATAACATCAAGGAGCCTGAGCAAAATCGCAATTCATCAGAATCCATTGCAAACTCTTCGCTGTTTGGAGTTATTCAAAGCACATGGAAGATGTTTATCATCACTGGGCATCAATCATCTCAGCTATGGGAAATCACTGCAGGAGATCCACAGTGTAGCTCTCTCAGCCAAGGCATCTTCAGTTTGTCAGTAGGGAATCCCTGCATTGTGGAAGCAAGCCATTCAGCCCATTGAGTTCACACCGAACAGAAGTGGGGATATTCACTGTACGTTACAAAATGTTCAGAACCCCTCGTCATTCCTCAGGTCCTAAAGTAGTATGTGTCCCTGTGCAACAAGACCTAGACAGTGTTCAAGCCTGTGCTCTTAAACTGTCGCTATTATTCATATAACAGTGCTGGCAGACATTTCGACAGGAAAAGAAGGAGTTCACTCTTACCATCAATCTGGATTCACAAAAATGTGGGAAAGTCATTTAGCCCACCAAAACTATTGTGCAAAAAGACAGACAACCCATTCAATCCCTCCTTCCTGTGACACAGGGCGACAAGCAGTCTGTCCAACACTCCACCTCACTTCCACAGGAGGAGAAAGAGACAATTTCACATTCGGAGTCATTTACAAAAGAAAAGGAAAAGGTCTTTCAGCTTCTCAAGTCACTAACCCGGGAACAGGAAAGTGTCAGACATGGTCTAACATCACAAACAAATGGAGTAGGGAGTAAACAGATAAATTGCTTCACTTTGTTCCACGTAGCTTTATTACTTATAATACATATGCATTATTTATCATGGTTTCCTGGGATTAGGAATGAAGACAATTTTTAACCAGTTTCAAAGGCATCTTCCATCGCTGAGAGAGCACAACCATATTCCCTCTGGAAGTAAGCATCTTGGGGGGAATGGCTAAATGTTTCAGAATGAAGGTATTATGGCTTCTGACGGGATTATGGACAATGCAACATTGAGTGCAGAGTCACACAGTAACTGTGCATGAAATTGTTCAGATTTCATTCCGAGCCTGTAGCTCATTGTCAATCGACATGAGGTCTCTGCACAGGGACGTAAACTACTGGGAATCAAGCATCCTATAGAATGTATGGAATTTCCCACATTATCAATGGATGTTTGAAACATAATGAGGATCCGTTCATAACCATCAAGTTTCAATTTCTATTCTCTCACAGCGTTGCAGATTAAACAGAAAGTTCCTGCATTCTCTCCTTTAGGTAACATCATGTCAGGGTTCAGTCTTCTGAAACTCCTTTGCATTGTCTTGGTGACATGGAGATCATTGTTTATAAAGTAGACTAAGCCTGTACACATTACCTAAATACTGGCTCAACAAAACACTACCATTGAGTAAGAACGATTTACGTTGGTAATTTAATAATTTTCCATGACCGAACATAAATTCTTTTACAGCAATCATTGATTCCTGCCCCATAAGATTTCTGTTAGTGATTTATAATCCAGCACATCCAGGTCCTTTTCAACAACAGCCCTTCCCAACATCTCACCATTTTTTAAACCTAAATATCAATGATGGTATTTGTTGTTCATACCTGAATCACTTTTATCTCTTGTGAACAGCTATTGCACAAGAACTGATCCTTCTGATACCCCAGAAGCCTTCCGTCCAGGGAAAGAAAAACGTTACTCTGTTCATTTTGCTCATTATGCTATTTTTAACCCATATGGTGTATATTCGACCACACTACCTAACCATGAACTCTAACATACTCCACGCATCTGCATTCAACCATGTCAAACTTCTTCTGAAATTTAAATTACGCCACTCCTACTGATTCTCAATTGTCAATGACACGTTGGACAGAGTCCACAAAATCCTCCAGGTTTATCAAATATCATTTCCCTTTACTTAATCTAGGCCAAATCTACCAAGTTATATCATTTTTCTCCAAGTGTCTCGTTGTCACATTCTTATAAAAAATCCAAAGTTTTCTCTCAGATGACATCAACCCATTTAGTTTTCTGTTTGCCTTCTCTGTCCTGTTTTAAATATTTAGGTTTACAAGACCTGCTGTCCAGTTCTCAGGATCCTTTCTATTATGTAACCAGCTTTGAAGAATAGTCAGTAATTCTTTCGCTAGCTCTACTGCCACCTCCTCAATACTCTGGGATGGAACTCATCCGATGCAGAACCTTACTAACCTTTAATTCGATTAGATTTTCAAAACCATACTTTTCATTAATTACAGTTTCATGGAGTTGCTCATTTTCACCAGACCCTGTTCCCTAGTATAACTGGAAGTTTGCTTCTGTACCTTTTTCAGGGAGATGGACTCTATGTATTCCTCTCATGTGGCAGATGGCTTCTAACAACCAGTGAATTTTTCAGAGGACCGCACTTTGGAGATGATGAATATGTTAACAACGTCTGCCTGGAAAGTTCCAGAATATATTCAGTTCAATTCATGGTGAGTGTCAGTACAGTTCTGTCCCTGGTGTGAGGCTACAGATTATACTGATGAAAGGGAAACAGCTCAGTGACCACGTCATTTTTGAAAGGTTCACATTTTACGTTTGGAATTGGTTCAGCTTAGAAAGATATTCCTGGAAATCGCATAGAGGATAGTACAGTGCCCAGTCCCTCCCCGTGTACAGAGCTTCCCTTCTGTATAGTCTCGGCTCCAATTGTTTCCCATGAACCCAAACACGCTGTTAATGCAACGTCCAGAGTGGGGTCACCAGACCCTTGGTCTGTCTGAATACATGCAGCAGCTGATAATACACACCAGAAAAAAATTCACAGAACCTGCCTTTACTATCTAATGACAGGTGCAAGTCAAATCATCACGCACACAGTGCACCCATTCCGTGTTGGAAATGTTTCTATTCCTGCCTGAAAAAGCCGTTACAGCTCTGGCAGTCTCACAGTAAACGTTCCTTTCTCCAAAGAAGCCGTTGACAATGTAACATTACTTTTATCTGTAACTCAGTAACTATAACGACAGCATCAGTATTGCCAATGGAGCTGACCACCATACTCACAGTAGAGCAATAGAGGGAATATAACTCATTTTAAACAAGGGCATATCCAGATTGACGTGATATTCAGGAATATGCGGAAAGGGGCTATGTTAGCAAAAGGTCCCTTTTTATTTTCCTTCTACTTCATCATCAGCAACCCCTTTGTTTGTTTTGCATTTCTCTCTCTCTCTCTCTCTCTCTCTCTCTCTCTTCCTCTGTCTGGCTGGACATTTGTCCATCTACTCAACTAACATCCCCGCTCCCTCCACTCATCCAGCTATCCCTGATATAAATAATATTATTTCCCAGTTGCTTTCAGTGTCGATGTAGGGTCACTAGACTTGAAGCTTTATCTGTTTTCAGAGGCTGCCATATTTGCTCAGATTCTCCAACATCTTCAGACACTGGAGAACTTTATTTGAAATCTCCAGCATCCACAGTTCTCTGGTTTACTTCACCTTTAATGTTGTTGTTTCACGGGATGTCAGCATCACAGGCCAGGGCAGCATTTGTTGTCGATCACAAACTGTCCTTTACTGTGAGTTCATTTGTCAAGACAATATTGAGCCTACCATGTGGTCGTGGGTCTGAAGTCAAACTTAGTTTCTTTATAAATGACTGAAAGTGAAATAATGAAAGAAATCCTGATGGTTTATCGTTGCCGTTATTAAAACGAGATTTCATTTCAATTTTTGTCATTCGAATTTAAGTTCTTTCATTGGCTGTGATAGGATTTGAAACAATGCCTTTACGGTTATTACCTGTGCCTCTCAATGACCCGTCCAGTGGCATTGTTACTCTGATATGGAGTCCTTATTATGTAATAGCTGGAGACGAAAGTCTTTCATCAAACATCTGTTTATCCTCGCCCCACTTTCTAGTACCTGGTCCTTATCAGTGCATGCTCTAGCTCTTCAAGTTTTCAGCAAAATGTTCCTGTCGTGTTTTGATGACCCTTAGCTTTACCACACGTTCAAATAGTGAGTTCCAGATAAACAACACTCTCAGGATGTAAACATTCTTCCTAAATCTTCTCTGAACATCCTATATCTATCGTTTTATCTGTATCCCTGGTTATTAACCCTTCCCATAAGAAGTTTATTCCTGTCACACAGATCTATCCCCTTTCTATGCACGTTAATCAAATCCTCTCTCAGCTTTCTCCGCTGTCAGATAAAGAGCACCACTCGAGCTCATCTATCTTTGAAGTGGAGAATGTAGTGCTTTAAGAGCACAACATGTCAGGCAGCAACCGAAGAGCAGGAGAATCGATGTTTCGGGCACAAGCCCTTCATCAGGAATGAGACTTTTGTATCGGGGTTGAGGGAGGGGAATGGGAGTGGTGGTCAGGTAGCTGAGATAGCGATATGTGGATGAAGGTGAGGGAGAAGGTGATAGTTCAGAAGGGGGATTCTAGGCCGAGTCCGGAGAGTAGTGCCTAGTTAGAGGCTTTGGACTGGGATAATGTGGAGGGAGATAAAATGAGGAAGCTGTTGAAATATGCATTTATCCCGTGTGGTTGCAGGGTCTTAAGGTGGAATATGAGACGTTCTTCCTCCAGGCATCGGCTGGTAATGGAATGGTGGTGGCTTGTGCCCGAAGCACCGATTCTCTTCTCCTCAGATTCTGTCTAAAATGCTGTGCTTTACCAGCACTACAGTCTCGCCTCTGAGCTCCAGCACCTGCAGCCCTCGCTTTCGCTTATCTTCGCAGGGGGAATGCTTGAGCTCAGGCACCATCTTGGTAAATCTCCTCTGACCATCCTCACTTGCAAACACACGTTTCCTGAAGGCTGGCGTTCAGAACAGAACAAAATTATCCAAAGAAAAGCAGAAATGTCGGAGCAAAATCAGTAGGTCTAGTTCATCTGGGGAGAGATCTTCCAGCCAAACGATCCGCCTTTGGAACGAATGGTATGTGTAGGTGGGGAAGGAACTTGAAAGAAGGTGGACAGGGTCTAAAATGATTGAACTCCATGTTGGGCACTGAATATTGCAAGGGCTCTCAGTAGGAAATGATGTGCCGCTCTTCCAATTCGTGCTGTTCTATGTGAGGGCTCTGCAGCAGACCAAACTGAAATGTAGGCATGGGAACACAGTGGGATGTTGCATTGACAGGAACCTGGAAGTTCAGGATTCTTTTTTGCTTGCAGACAGAACGTAGGTGTACTTCCATTTAACACTCGCTCTGCTTTTCTCTCCCAGTCTCGACGAGATCACATTGTGAGCTGGAAATTCAGTTTGCTAATTTGAGTGCGGGGCAGATAAATCACGGGAACCTTTCACAGTGAGAAGAGCCATCGTAAACGAGCAGCATTACACCTTCTGGAATTACGTGGTATGCTGCCATATGGGGGAAGCAGCATTGAACGAGGGTGTACAGAGAGAAATTGTCCTGCATAGTGCCAGTATTCAGTTGTACGGGCTAGTGGGGAAAGGCTAGTAGAATGTATGTCTTCCTAAGCTTCCTGCTATAAGTAAACACCTCATAATGGAGCAAAACTGCCAAATGATTTTCATTCCAACACCATCACTAGGTATAGCTTACAGAAGTCACGTGTTTGCATTGTCACTGTCACTCTGTCTCCCCGGGAGCAGTAGGACTCCCCACGCTGATTCAGACAGCACAGTTCTTCCTGTGACATGTCTCTTTGATAATGGAATGACAGGTATTAATAACCCGTACTTGGAATGGAGTATCTGTATTACTCAATAACAATCGATAAACTATATTAACTCCTTTTCAAATCATTTGACCCGTAGCCTTGCATGCCTTGGCATCACAAATTCACATCTGAATACTTCGGAAAGTTATGTGGGTTTCTGCCTCTCCGAGTCTTGCATACATTGTGTTCCAGATTTCAACCACCCACTGATCGAAAACGTTTTTCCACGCATTCACACTACTCTTTCCGCCTCTGACCTTAAATCAATGCGCCCCCCCCCCCCGCCCTCCGTGATCGAATACTCCATCAAAGTGAAACATGTATTTCAGTCTACGCTATCCATATCCCTCGGTATTTTGTACATCTTAATCATATCCCCCTCAATCTCCTCTGCTTAAAGAAAAACAACTCCAGTGTGTCCAATCTCTCTTCTTCAGCCCAGACAATATCCTGGCAATTCTCCCCTGCATCGTTTCCAGTGATATCCCATCCCTGCTATAATGTGAATTGCATAACTACACACAATTGTCTCGCGAGAGCCGAATGAACAAATGAAATAAATGATGCGGAAATCGACAGAAACTGATGTTTCTTTTGTGAATAAGGTTTCTTTTCCTCAATGCCCTTTTCCTGAGCCTGATGTTTCAATAATCGCTGGTCCATGTCAGTATGGGGATTGATCTCACAACCGCGTTATCGAAATGGATCAACTGGTTTGAAGGTCCTGATGGTGAGACTTAGGCATGGTCACCCAGCAACAGTGAGCGCAGCAACACCAACTGAACGGGGTCAATGTGAAAGTGATTGTAATGGAAATGGGGTGGGGGGGGGGGGAACATAAAGGAGGTAAGCGATTGCAGGAGGGAGGGAATTCTCCAAGAATGGATCAGTCTGATATATAACGCGTAGAGATATGAGAGAGAGAGAGAGATTTGAAGGAAAAAAATCATAATCTCTGAAAGTGCTTTCATCTAAAATCAACTAATTTCTTTCTGCATTTCTTCAGCAAGAGTCACAAGGAGTAAAATGCACACGGATTGGAACGAGTTTACTGCGGCCACAATGCAGAATATTTTAATATTCAAACCATCACTGAGTCATGCAGAGACACGTGTTTAAATTCAGCAATGATAACAGTGACAGAGGGTATGTTAGGAAGAGTAGCAGATGCACAACAGGAATATTAGGCAAGTGATAGCAGACATGTGGGAATTCAGAATCTGTAAATGTATTATCCCAGACGCTGTGTTGGTTCCATCGAGTACTGCATGTGGAAGACTGAGTTTGATAGCTTTCTAGAAACAAAAAGTTTCAGGAGACTGTGAGGGATATTGGTGCAATGTATGTTTCAATAACAATGAATTTTAAAGCGGTTGCTTCACCAACTTCCCCAAACAAGGAAATATACATTGCTGCAGCCAGTCACATGTTGCCTCTTCCGAGAACCGGAAATCAGACAAATTTCGTGGTGCAGCCTCGAATACCAAACCGGAAATGGGGTGGTAATGAGTACCTGAAGCTATTCTGTGGCACCAGTGACATGATTGGTAAAGGCACGGTCATACAGTCATAGAGATGTCCAGCATGGAAACAGACTCTTCGGTCCAACCCGTCCATGCGAACCAGATTTCCCAACCCAACCTCGTCCCACCTGCCAGCACCCTGCTGATATCCTTCGAAATCCTTCCTATTCATATACCCATATACCCATCCAAATGCCTATGAAATGTAGCAATTGTACCAGCCTCTATTACTTCCTGTGGCAGCTTATTCCATACATGCACCACCCTCTGTATGAAAACGCTACCAGTTAGGTCTTTTTTATATCTTTCCCTTCTCAACCTCAATCGATGCCCTCTAGATCTGGGTTCCCCGAACCCAGGGAAAAGACTTTGGCTGTTTATCCAAGCGCATGAAATGCTGAGGCTGGAAATGTTCTGTTCAAAGACGGGGTGGAAGGGCATATTGGTTTCAATTTATGGAATTATTAAGATTCAGCAGCAGCATTAACCCGCACTGAGGATTGGCTCAGAGGAAGCGTGCTGGAACCTAAAATAAGACGTCGATGTATTTAAAGCATTCTAAGAGAATTCCCTTAACACAGCGATATATTGTTACTTTGACAGTAAGAACTGCTTTTGCTCACATCATCTCCACATCAATCTCTTGCTCCAGTAATCACTCCAACCCAGCGTACATTGCTTCCATTCCAACACAGAAACGTGTCGTATTCTCTCTCCATCTGGGATAATCTGAATTGGCAATATTATTCTTCGAATGGAGAAATAAAGCAGGGACTTGTTAGTGCAACTGCGATCTATTGGGCTCGTAATCTTTGGAGACTGGAACGTGGCAGCGGCTGTTATTTAAAGTCGATCAAAAAAATCTGGAAAATAAACTCAATCTCAGGAACAGAGACAATGACTTTCTATTTCTGAAAACTCATTCATTCATGTCCATTCGAAAGGGAAATCTGCCGACCATAACGAGTCCAGTCAACATGTGATTCCAGACCTACAACAATGTGGTTCGCCCATGAATGCCCTCTGACTCAGTTCAAGGAGAACTAAGAATGAACAATTGCCCCTCAGACCATTGATAACAACATTCCGTGGGAGAATAAGGAAGAATAAAAAATACATGGACAACGGGGAAAATGGAAATCGTGTCTGTGTGGAGTCGAATTCAACTGATTATTAAACTAAATAGACACAAGGATACCCGCAACGCCAAGATGTTAGAGCCATGGGGTGACTGCACGAAGGAATTCAATTACCCACTGAGGTGTAAACTCACTTGCTCAGTCACAGTGCGCACAGGTCATTCACCACATCCATACATGAGAAGTGATCCCTCAGGAGACCAACGGACAGAGTAACCAGCAAGTTTACAAATGACAGCAAGTGTTCGATTCTGCTGTGATTGCAGCTGCTAATCCCACCCCAGCAATGAACCATGCTTGAATGCGTGTTTCCAGTGGAGTTCAACTGTTTTCTGATGTCGACCAATGATTTAGACTTAGTTGTAGGATACATGATTCAGAGAGTTGATAATGATGCAACAATTGGTCGTGAAGTTGACTATGACGAAGAAGGTCAGAGACTTCAGGGATGTATTAATCATATAGAAAGGAAAAAATGGCGAATGCAATTGAATCCAGACCAATGAGTGTTAACGAAACTGGGGAGAAGAAACAATATCAGTGAGTATTCTGTGTGGTGTAGACGGACAAAGAGATCATGGAGTAGACATTAATGATCGCTGAACATCAATGGACAGGGGAATCAGTTGGATGGAAGTGTGTACTGTAGATGCTGGAGATCAGGAACAAGATTAGAGTGGGGCTGAGGATGCACATCAGGTCAGGCAGCATCTGAGAAAATAAAAGTGACGTTTTGGGCAAAAGGCCTTCATCAGGAATAAGACTGGGAGCAGCGACGTTGACAGATAAATGGGAGGGGTGTGGCTTGGTAGAATTTAGCTAAGAGTGCAATAGGTGGATGGAGGTGGGGTAAGAGTGTAAGTTCGGAGACGAGGGTGGAGCGGATAGGTGGGATGTAAGATAGACAGGTGGGACAGGTCAGTAGGACGGTGCCAAGCTGGACGTTTGAAACTCGGGTAAGGTTTGGGGGGAGGGGAAGTGAGGAAACTGGTGAAGTCCACATTGATGCCATGGGGTTGAATGTGATGAGGTAGAAAATGAGATATTCTTCCTCCAGTCGTTGGGTGGTGAAGGAGTGGCAGTGGAGGAGGCCCAGGATCTGCATGTCCTCGCGGGAGTGGCGGAGGGGAAGTGTTCAGTCATGGGACGTTGGGGCTAATTGTTGCCAGTTTCCTGGAGATGTTCTTTGAAGTGCTCTTCGAAATGGTGTCCGGAGGCCCCACTGTAGAGCAGATTGCATCAGGAGCAACGGATGCATGTGGAAGGCTTCCTTGGGGCATTGGGCAGAGATGGGGGTGTGTGGGCGCAGCATTTGCAATTCCTGTGCTGGCAGAGGAAGGTGCTGGGAGGGGATGGTGGGTCAATGGACTGCGTGGACTTGACGAGGTAGTCGTGGAGGGAACGGACTTTGTGGGAAGTGGATAGTGCTGGGGAAGGAAAACAATCCCTGGAGGTCAGTGTTACTGATATTTTTTACAAACCCACTGACTGCCACAGCTATCTGGATTGCACCTCCTCCATCCCATCTCATGTACAAATGCTATCCTATGTTCCCAACTCGTCCGCCTCTGGCACATCAGCTCCCAGAGGAACAGTTCCACCACAGAACACACCAGATTCCCTCCTTCTTTAAAGACTGAAATAACCCTCCCATGTAGTTGAAGATGCCCTCGAACGCATTTCATCCATGACCCGCACATCCATTCATGAACTCCACAGCTCCAAACACAACAACAACAGAAAAAGGACAGAGGAAGATCTTCACTTTCCATTCCACCAACCTCCGCATAAATCATATCATCTGCCGACATTTTCGCCCCCTCGAAATTGACCCCACCAACAGGGATATATTTCCCTCCCCAAATCTATTCGCTTTCCTCAAAGACCTTTCCCTCTGCGACTACCTAGTCCTGTCCACACCCTCCAATGACCCACCATTCCCTCCCGGAACCTTCCTCTGCCACTGCAAGAATTGCAAAACCTGCACCCACATCGTCCCCCTCACCTCTGTCCAAGGCTCCAATGGTGCCTTCCACTTCTATCAAATGTTCACCTGCACTTCTACACATGTCATTTGTTGTATCTGCTGCTCCAGACGCGGTCACCTCTAAATTGGGGAGACTGGATGTCTTCTGAAAGAGCACTTCAGAGAACATCCCCAGGACACCTGCAAGAATCAACTCGACTGAAACATGGCCAAACATTTAGACTCCCCCTCCCACTCTCCCGAGGATATCCAGGTCCTGGACCACCTCCATCGCCACTCCCTCACCACCCGCAACCTGGAGGAAGAATGCCTCATCTTCTTCCTTGGGACACTTCATCCCTGTGGCATCAATGTGAACTTCAACAGTTTCCTCATTTCACTACCCCATCTTACTCCAGCTCTAACCTTTCATCTCAGCACCGTCCACCTGACCTGTCCCACCTGTGTATTTTCATTCCCACCTATCCACGCCACCTTCCCCTCTGACATATCAACTTTACCCCCACATCCATCCAACTACTGCATTCTCAACTGCCTTCTCCCCAGACCTCCTTTCCATTTATCTCTCCAATCCAGAGGCTCCATGTCTCATTCCTAATGAAGGTTTTTGGCCTGAAACGTAGATTTTTCCTCAGATGCTACCGGATCTGCTGTGCTTCTCCAGCACCACTTTCATCTTGAGGGGAATCAGTTGATTGAGAGGGTTTTGGGATATTTTCTGTTGTTGACCACAGGCTGTGGATGATAGCAGAACTTTAGCAATCATCAGCTGAGGGAATAGCTAAATGACTGAGCACAAGTCTGGTCACTGCATTAATCAACATTTATTTAATTTTAAGATAAAAGATGGAAGGCTGAAGTATGCAACTTGGCCCATCAAGACTGCTTCATCACTCAATGAGTTTATCACTGATTCCGTTCCATGTCACGGTTCAATGGGCGTTGGAGGGAAACTTGCAAATCGTGGCGGTTCATTGCATCTTTCAACCTTGTCCTAAAAGTCAGTACAGCTGTTCAGCTTTGAAGGTTCTGTCAAAGAAGCCCGGATGACTTACTCTCGTGCATCGAGTATTTGGTGCACTCTGCTGCAGTTGTGCCTTAGCGGTGAAGGGAATAAACATTCAGGTATTGAATAGGGTACAATCAAGTGACTGCATTGTCGTGGATGGTGTCCAGTTCCTTAAGTGTTATTGAAGTTACATCCATCTACGCAAATGGGGAGAGTAATGTTCCACATCTCATTTGTGCTTTGCAAACAGCGTTGGATTCACGGAGCAATGAGTTGTGTTTATAATCAAAAACTGTCTACAAACGGACATGTTTTTGTGATCAAAATCTTTATATAGCCAGTCTCAATCCGTTTTTCCTAAATACTAGCTCCGTTGACTAATATTAAGGGGGATTAGATTACAGTAAAGCAATTGAATGTCAATGTGATATGATTAGATTTTTATTTGTAAGTGTTATCATTACTCTATTTCGTCCTTGTGTGGACCAATCTAATTCCAATCGCTATCAGGTTTCAAGTTCCAATTCCTATCTGTGTTTGAAATTTCAACCGTTGCCTCACAGAAATTTCTCCACCTGCCTTAATAATATGTAAGGACGCTGCAGGGGACAGCAGAGATTTACGAGGATGTTGCCAACAATGAAGAAAATGGAGCTACGTGGCATGATTGGTTAGGCTGGGATTATTCTCCTTGAAACAAAGGAGGCGTAGGGGAACTCTATAATCATATAATAACATTTAGAAACGTTCAATATTCATTGTATTTTGACATAGGAAAATACGGGCAGGTAGTTTACCCTCTGGTATGAGAAGACAACCAGAGGACATGAACTCAGAATTAGATATTGCCTATTTAATTCAGAATTGAGGAGGAATTTCTTTGATAAGGGGCCAGTGAATCAGTGGAACATCTTACCAAAACTGGTGTTGAGGCTGAGTTGTGCATTTTCAAATGTACCAGACAGATATTTAATCAGAAAGACGATGAAGCTTTGTCGAGGCAATGCAGGAGAATGGAGTTGAGGATTGTCAGATCAGCCATGAGTTCGTTGAATGGTGGAGCAGACTCGATGGTCTGAATGGCTGACTTCTAATCCTGCGTCATTTGGTCTAACGCCTTATTTTATTGATAAATTTAGAATTCTGAGAGGTTGGGATTAAGTGATATAAAAGCTTTCTCAAACTGATCAGACAGATCAAGAACTAGGCGCACAAGCTCATGAACAAGAAATGTGCTGTGGCCTGGAGACAACGCATGGCACTGGGCACGCCACAGATGGGCATGTGCAGAAGCTGTGATTACTAAAGAAAACTGGTGGATCTAATGTTGTTGGCAACTTGGTGATCACGCTGGATGATGGATCGCGGTATAATTCACACAGCAAAAGGTTGTGAAAGAATGACAGATTCGTTTCTGCAGTTCCAATTCGAAATGACTGTTTAAAATAATGATCAGAACGCTGTGTGGAGTGTTACATTAAAATTCACAATCCCACTGGATAAACTATTGCACCCGATCTCTCCTTATTTGTTTCACTTTCATTTGATGCAAATTCATAGAAAGTCAAGATGGAATGAAAGGAGGAAAGATACGTTGCACTCCTTTTCATTATCCCAAGTTAACTTACAACAGAAACAAATTGCTTAATTACAAATTTGATGAGGTATCAATTTATCACAAATCTCCGGTGCAACGAAGGACAACAGCAAAATTCTCCATCCAATGTATCCTAAAGATGCGAGGCACAAAAAGGAAACCACAGCTGCTTATGATGGAAGTAACAGCCAGAGTTGGATTCAAGTCCACACATGCGCAATGACAGAGCAAGCCGTCACGTTAAACTCTGGGCCACTTAAGTCCATGGCAAAGGGGGGGGGGGGGGGGGGTCACATATGAACATATCAAGATTACATATGGTGCACCTAGGGGATAAAAAAATTCCCTGAGCAGAATCGAATCCACACCATTATGTTTCTGCTTTCAGCGGAATAATAATTCCAGCAAATTTCAAGGAATTGACCTTGTCCTTGAAAGAAATACCTTGTCCTTGATTCATTCCAAGTCGTAACTATCTCAGAATGATCGAGCAAACATGAAATTCCCGTCACATTCACACGCGCATTTAGTCTTGATGCATAATTTCTTCAGACAGTTTCTCTCTCATGTGAAGACGTACATATAGAGAGAGAAGTGAAGGTGATGTTTTAGCTCGATGGTCTTTCTCATATGGCTGAACCTGAACTGGGTAAATTTCCCGGAAATGCAGTTTTGTTCGATTCATTTTATTAATTTTGCTGCAACTTCACTCTGGTCATTGCAGTGATCGGAAGTGAATTGGATTTATATCATTGGAACGTTTAATGTTGCATTCAATTTTGCTCCGAATTTATTTCAGCTTAAAGAAAATACTGATGAGAAAAACAAAAGATTAAACTACAAAACAAGATGCCAGTTTTGATGCTCAGTTACTTTGACAGATTTCGGTGGGTATCAAATGAACCCAACATCATGGCGATAGCCCTCCCATCTTTAAGGCATGGGATTAAAGCAGGAAATCGATCTCCAAGAGACGGGTCACTTCCTATTCAATACACATGCGCAATGACAGAGCAAGCCGTCACGTTAAACTCTGGGCCACTTAAGTCCATGGCAAAGGTGGGGGGGGGGGGGGGGGGGGTCACATATGAACATATCAAGACTTGCTTGACAATATATAAAATCTGCTCAGTTCCATTTATAATGCTTCATGTGGAATTTAATAGAAATCTTTCAAAACTCTGAGATTTTTTCGTCCAAATTAGACATTGTTTCCTCGAACCTTCTACCCCCCCAACGCCACTTTTGCACTTTTACCTGGCCACAGGCTGTCTCTCTCCTGGTGAAACTCACTGCTTCTGTTTCTCTAAATGTGCCTTTCCAAATATTTTGGAAACGGATTCTCTGAGTGACAGCAATTCTGCTCCCATCATTTCTTTGTCCTACATCGATGGTTTTGCAGAAAAATACGAACTTGAAAGATTGCATTTGCCACATATTTACTCTCCGAAACCTCAAACACTCTGGAAAACTTCCATTCGGTTTTCCTTGGTTCAGTGTCAAATTTTCCAAAACACAAATAAATAAAATTCCATCCCCACTAAACGCCGTCAGCATCGTCTCTAATGTCTTAGCAGCCCAGTAAACGCTGGCACTGTCCTCTCTGATAGAATCACAGATTCCCTACAAGGCAGAAAGTACAATTCAGTCAATCGGGTCTGTAGGGAAACTCTGAACAGCATCTCAACCAGACCGAGCTCCCTTCTCAATCCCTCCAGGACACTGGCTTGTGATTTCAAATAAACCTACTGGATTAAAACCTGGGATCGTGTGACTGCTGGCCTTATCACTGCGTTACCCATGGCTAATTCACTTAACTTACTGAATTCACTCCCTGGACACATCAGCGCAATTTAACATGGCCAATCCACCTAACCTACAGACTTAAGAGCAGTGTGAACCACTGAGCAAATGTACCATCACATTGAACACTATCTGTATCACACTGGCTTTACACACTGGCAACTCCACCTAGTGAAAGCAAGCTGCGCCCACCAACCCGAATGCAATGCATCCAAACGCGGTTCTACGCTGTACAACCTCAGTAGTTCTGCTGGAAATGTTTCTACAGGCAATGTTTATGCACACAGATCTGAATGGGTTTACTCTGTTTTCTTCCTCAGATTCCTGCTTTAAATCAACATATCAGTCATGAACAACTCTATATAATGGTTTTCAATGCAACACAAACACAATGTGCAGTTTGCTGAAGTTACGTGTTTGCACTTTCACTGACACTCTGTCTCACCGGGAGCTGCAGTCCTTCCCCAAATGATTCAGACAGAACTGTCCTTCCTGTGACATGTCCCATCAAGAATGGAAGGCCAGCCATGAATAACCTTCACTGGGGAACAGAACGACAAGTTTAAAACCTTTACGATGCCCCCAGTGGATTATTGAGCCCTGTGACAGGCGGGGACACTAACCACAATACTGTGGAGGACAACAACATCGAAGGAGGCCCTTCAGCCTGCTGTGGCCATACATGTCAAACACAACTGCTTAACGACCTGAATCAAGTTTTCCATCGTTTAGCCCATGATCTTACATGTTTTGACATCGCAAATCTACATCTCAATTTTTTTTTAAGGTTAGAATGATTTCCGCCTCTCTGACCACTTCCGCAAATCTACTGAAACCTTTCTGCCTTTCTCCGAAATCTCTTGGCCCCAGTGTTCGATCCCTCCATCAATAACAAAAGCTTCTTTCAATCTATCCTATCCATATCCCTCAGTATTTAGTTCATCTCAGTCCAATTTCCTCTGCTCGGCGTCAAACAACCCCAGTCTGTCCAATCTCTCCTCACAACTGAAACTCTTCAGCCCAGACAATATCCCAGTGAATCTCTACTGCAACGTTCCCAGTGCGATCACATCCATGCAGTACTCTGAATTGCAGAACTGCACACAGTAATCTAGCTAGGGCTGAATGAACTTTTTTTTCTATTCTGTGACAGTATGAGGGCGTCGCTGGCTCGGCAATATTGATTGCGATCCCTAATTGCACAGCGGGCAGTTGAGACTCAACCATCTTGAAGTGAGTCTGGAGTGACATGGAGGCCCGAGCAGGTAAGAATGGCAGTTTCATTCCTTAAATGACGTCAGATCGTTTTGATGTTTTCAACAATTGAACATGGATATATAGGAGTTTTAAGATTCGTAATGCCAGATATTTATTGAATCCCAATTCTACCACCTGGCATTGTCGGATTCAAACCCAGGTCCCTGGTGTCTGAATTAACAGTCCAGTGTTCAGTGGTAATAGCGCTTGGCCATTGCAGAAAAGCAGTGAAACTGATCTTATCCAATTAAGTCGCTTTTCCCCGATACTGTTCGGTGCCATTTTCCTGAGCTTGACACCCCCACCCCCCACCCCAATAATATCTGGTCCATATCAGTAAAAGCTGCTACATGAGGATTGATCTCACAACAGTGGTAACCAAATGGATCAAATGGTCAGCAGGTCCCCATGGTGGGGTTGGGGCATGCTCACCCAGCAACAGTGATCGCCGACACACAGACTGAACAGTATCAATGTGAGAGTCTGTATTAGATTCTGCAATGCCTTAGTGAAATAGGAAATGACTGAGCAAACACATGATGAAAGAGCAGCGCTCCGAAAGCTAGTGCTTCAATTAAACCTGTAAGACCATAACCTGGTGTTGGGTCATTTTTAACTTTGTATTCCATAGTCCAACACTGGCATCTCCAAATTAATGAAATGGGGGTATGGCATGGACAGTTCGGTTAGTGATCGGAGGACGGAAGAAATCTCTGAGAACTGGTGGATTTGAATTCTGATATATGAAACACAGAGATGTAAGCGAGCAAAACTTGAAGGAAAAATAAAATCACCTTGGAGAAATTCAAAACTTTAAAACAACTGATTCCATTGTGTTTCACAAACGGTTGAGACACAGCACCATTACTGCGTGACCCGGATTCGAGCCGAGGTTGCTGTGACCACAACGCAGAGTACTAACCACTATAAAACCACGGCATCCCACAGACGAACAGGCGAGTAATGAAACGCAGGCAATAAGTACAGTATCATTCGAAATATTAAGCAGAGCACCAAATGCACAATATCAGTGGTTAGCGAACAGTGGCAGATATGTGGGAACTCCGAATGGGCTGACCGTTTAATATCGATTCCCCTCGTGCCTGTGGTGATTCCATCATTAATGTGTTGAAGGCTGAGATAAATAGATTTCTCCAAAACATCAAAGACTCCGGGGACAGTGCAGCTTTTCTTACCTGCACATCCACCAATATCATTTATTGTATCCATTGCTCCTGGTGCAGTCTCCTGTACATTGGGGAGACTGGGCGCCTCCGAGCAGAGCGCTTTAGGGAACATCTCTTGGACACCCGCACCAATCAACGACACTGCCCCGTGGCCCAACATTTCAACTCTCCCTCCCACTCTGCCGAAGACATGGTGGTCCTGGGCCTTCTTCACCGCCGCTCTCCCACCACCAGACACCTGGAGGAAGAACGCCTCATCTTCAGCCTTGGAACACTTCAACCCCACGGCATCAATGTGGATTCAACAGTTTCCTCATTTCCCCTTCCCCCACCTCACCCCATGTCCAAACTTCCAGCTCAGCACTGTCCCCATGACTTGTCCTGACTTGTCCTACCTGCCTATCTTCTTTTCCACCTATTCATTCCACCCTCCCCCCGACCAATCACCTTCATCCCCTCCCCCACTTAACGATTGTACTCTATGCTACTTTCTCCCCACCCCCACCCTCCTCTCACTTATCTCTCCACCCTTCAGGCTCTCTGCCTGTATTCTTGATGAAGAGCTTTTGCCCGAAAAGTTGATTTTACTGCTCCTCGGATGCTGCATGAACTGCTGTGCTCTTCCAGCACCACTAATCCAGAATCTGGATTCTAGCATCTGCAGTCAGTGAATTTACTCAGTTGTTGTTGAAATGTATACTTCAATAGCGATGCAGTTTAACATCGGTTACTTCTCGAGTTTCCCCACACAAGGCAATAACCAGTGGTGCCACAAAGTCCTAGTTCCCTGCCCCAGAATCAGAGGAACTGAGTGGTGCAGTCGCGAATAACCAACTTGAAATCAAGAGGGGAATGAGGTTGCAGAGATACTCGATGGCTCAAGTGACACAACCGGAGAATGCACGGTGTTTCTATGATGGTTTAGAGGCGCAAGCAATTCCGAGGTTGGGAGTGCTTCTGGTCAAAGGCGGGGCAGAAGGGAAAATTTGTTCCTGTTTCTAATAACAGCAATCTACAGTGCATCTTGCTGAGACAGCTGAGTGCCACAACTAGAGCGAGGGCAGCTGGTTTGAAGTTTAATTTTGCTTCGTTATCACCCACTTCCCTGGAATGAATTGCTTTCACCATTTTTATTTCCAATAGTTTGATATCTCCCTACAGTCTGCGGCTTTCTTCCTCATGGTTAATTGCACGACTAACTGTTGTATGATCTGCACACTGCTGAATCACGGCCACTACAAGTAAATATGAATCATTGATCTACATGAAAAAACATTGGAACTAACAGCAGGCATGCTTAGTAGGTTTGCAGGCGACGCCAGAATTGTAGACAGTGGAGAAGACCATCCAAGTTTCAAAAGGATCTTAATCCAATGAGTCGTTATACTGAAAAATGTAACATGGAGTTCAATTTTAATTAAATGGAAGGTAATGCATTTTGGTACAACATAAAGAGTATGGATTTGCGTATGTTGGAGAACAGGGAAGCTCGGTGTGCAGGTACATAATTCCGTGTAATTTGCATTACCAACAGACAAGATGGTTCAAAGGCATTTAACATACTTCCCTTCATTGCTCAGTCCTTTGTGTATAGCAGTTGGGACGTTATGTTGAAGTTTTGCAGGACATTGATGAGGCCTCTTCTGGAATATTATGTCCAGTTCTGATCGCCCATTTGTAGGAATGATATTATACAGCTGGAGTAGGTTCACAAAAGGTATAGACGCTTGTTGCCTGTGGAAGGTTTGTGTTATAATGAAAGGCTGGATAGTCTGAGACTATTTCAGACTCGAGATCGGGGTGCTGGAAAACCACATCAGGTAATGCAGCATCTGAGGAGCAGGAGAATCATTCTTTTTCGCGCAAGTGTCCTTCACCAGGCTCTTCCTTGAAACGTCGATTCTCCTGCTCCTCAAATGCTGCCTGATCTGCTGCGCTTTCCCAGCACAACACTCTCGAGTCTGATCACTCATCTGCAGTTCTCACTTTCTCCTAGTTGAGAGTGTTTTCACTCTAGCTTAGGGGTTTGAGTGGCGACCTGACAGAAGTTTATGAATTATTGAGAGGCAAGTTAGAGTAAACGATAGCTGCCTTTTCCCAGGATGGGGATTTAAAAGCGAGAGGGCATATGTTTAAAATGAAAAAAGAGAGAGATTTCTTTTTAAAAAAAAGACATGTGCGGCAGTTTTTTTAGGGACGGTGTTTTACGTGTGCAATTAACTTGCTGAGGAAGTGATGGATGAGGGAACGTTTGCAACATTTAAAGGACAATTGATTCCAAACATGAATGGGAAAGTGGGATTTTTAAAATAAATTTATTCATGCCTCGTACATCCGTTATTTCCCAGAGGGCATTTAAGAATCAACCACGGTATTATCCATCTGGAGTCTCCTGTGGGACAGAACAGATGAATATGACAGTTCGCTTTCCGAACTGGCATGAGTGAATCAGATGGGATTTTCGACACAACTGATTCAGGTCATCACGAGACTCTTCATTTCCAGGTGCTTATTGAATTCAAACTCCACTATCTGTCATGCCAGGACCTGAATTCTTTGTCCCGAAAATATTACCTTGGTTTTGGATGAACAACACAGTAATAAAACTACAAGGGCATTATCACCACTCAGCGGGTACAGGAGGAGGCAGACGGGAATGGTTCAGCTTGGCAGTATGTTCAGCATGGATCGGTTGGACTGACGGGTCTGTTTTCATGCTGTATGACTCTGGCTGACGCTATGGAGCAGGCAGCTGGTTGGGATGAACAGCAGCATTGATATCATAATCGAACACCTGATGGGATATGTAATCCTGCTGGAATCTCCGGAGGTTGTTTTGCTCAGTGATCCCTTCCCACACACGGGACTGGTGAACGGTCTCTCCACAGTGTTACTGATTAAATGAGATTCCATTTCTGTGGTTAATTAACTCCCTTCCAGCTGTTCCCACATTGCCCTGCTTTCTCTGTGGTATCGATGTCCTTTTTTCTACACAGGGTGAACGATCCTTTTAAATTGTGTCCACAAAGATACAAATCCTGTTTTCCATGTTGTGAATGTGTTTTCATTCTTCCTCATTCACCCACAGGGTGTGCGTGTCACTGGTGAGGACAACATTTATTCTTCGCCCCTCGTTCGTTGCTGTCTAGCTGCACCACACACCCGGGTGCGATCCCAGCCTCGGGTGTCTGTCTGTGGGCAGTCTACACATTCTCTGTGTGTTTGCTTTTTTATTTCCCCCTCTGACCAAAGATGTACCAGTTACAGTGATCAACAATGGGAAATGCAGGTTTATGGGACAGGGAATACCGTGGGGTCTGGTGGGATGTGCTTCGGATGTACCATGTGGACTGGAAGGGCCGATTGGACTGCTTCCCCACGCGGTGGAGATTCTTGAATTAAGGGTCAGCTTTTCTGGTCCTGGAGTCTCTCGTAGGCACGACTAGGAGAAGATGGTTGAATCCCCTGCAAAGGGGACATGAATAAATGGGATTGAAGGAAATTAAAGTCATGATCTCTGTTCCTGAGGTCAGGCTTGTATTTCATGTTTTATTCATCGAACGTAAACATCACCGTTTCCGTTTCCCAACCCCCAAGGATGACTAGTTTAAAATATCACCCCAACACCAGCTTCTCCAGGTTAAAGTCTTGACTGTGTGGAAGAAACTGATACTGAGCTGATGCGAGCAAATGTCGCTGCCCCCGCCAGTGTCAGAAACACAGATCCAAACAGCAAAATCATCTTTTAAACTCACCACTGCAAAGTAAAGGCTCAATACGCTCCACTTGTGCTAGTCAGCTGTCTTAAAAAGGTGCACCAGAAATCGCGATGAAAGTATAAACGGGGACAACCATTCCCTTGAGCAGGAGCACACTCCACCGAGGAATTTCTTTCTCCTCTATACCATCACAGAAGGACAGGACTCTCATCTATTGCATCACTGGAGACATAGAGTAACTCCCCGCACACAGTCCCAACCCCATTTCCGGTTGGGTCTGGGCAGCTGTGCAGATGTTAAGCTAAAATGCTATTGAAGTATACATTTCAAAAATATCCTGTACTATCCCCCGAGTCTTCGATGTTTTGTCGAAATCAATCAATGGCATCTTTCAACATTCTCATTCAAGGAATCTCCACAGCCTCTGAGGACATCAAACTGAAAGATTCAGCTCTTTCTCAGTTCCCACATGTCACTGTTCTCTGCGTACTGATATTGTACATGTGCTGATCTTCCGAACATTTCCTCTGCCAGTATACTTATTGTTGCATGCAAGCATCCTGTTCTGTGGTTTCTGTGATGGTGGTTGTCGGTAATTTGCATTGTGACCACAGCAACCTCAATTTGAAACCAAAACACGGCACTAAGTGTTCTCTCCGTTGTCCTTTTTGTGACACATGCTCAGAAATTAATTGTTTTACCTTCAAGTTCCACTCTCTCACATCTCTGCGTTTCATATATCAGGATTCAAACACACCCGTTTGTCGGAGATTTCTCTCCTTCCCACGATCATTAAACCTCCTTTGCGTCCCTCCCCCCATTTCTCTGAGGCAATGCACAATCTATCACTCTATTTCACATTCATACTGTTCTGTCTGTGCTGCTGCTGCAGTGACTGTTGTTTGATGAAAGTGCCACAATCCAGAGACCATTGGAGTGACAGGCTCATGGAAAATACCCAGGGCAGTTTGGGTGGAAAGACATTTTATTGGAAAAGATCAGCTTTTGTGGCTTTCTGTGTTGGTCTTGTGGTAATTTCATAGGACTGATAATCCAGAGACCGAAGTAATAGTCTGGGAACTCGGGCTTGAGTCCCACTATGTCATTATTGTCAAGTTTTGATTCAAAAAATATCTGCAAGGAAGAATCTAATGACTATTATATATCCATTGACAATTGTTGAAAAAAAGTCTGTTCCACTGATGTCATTTCGGAATGGAAGTTACTATCCTTACTTGGTCTGGGCTGCATGTGACTTCAGACTCATAACAATATGGTTGAGTCTCAACTGCCCTCTTGGCAGTTCGGAATGCGTAATAAATTCTGCTTAGCTAGAATCGCCCTCATACTAATCCAGAAATTTTAAAACAAATGTTCATTAGGCTCTAGCAAGAGTGTTGTGTGCAGTTTTGCAAGTCACATTATAGCAGGGATGTGATCACACTGAGAATATTGCAGGAGATATTTACCGGGATACTGTTTGGGCTGAAGAGTTTCAGTTGTGAAGAAAGACAGGACAGAGTGGAGTGTTTGTCGCAGTGTAAAGGAGATGTGGACAAGACATGATTGAGTTCGGGTATGGACAGGGTTGACTGAACGAGTTTCCCATTGATGGAGAGATCGATCAGTAGGGGCCAGAGACTGAAGGAGAAAGATTAAGGTTTAAAAAGATGTGCGGAAAAGCTTTATCAGCCAGTGGGTGGTTGGAATTTGGAATACACTGTCTGCATTTTTCAGAGCTGCAGAAACCCTAATAACCTGAATAAATATTCACATGTGAACTTTTGATGCCAAGAAATATAAGGCTGTGGGGTAAGCATTCTGAAATGGGATTCAGTTCATTCGGCAGTTGTTTTTGACAAGTGTGGCCACATTTGGTTGAAGGGCCTCCTTTGACACTCTTGTCCTCAGTAGTATAATGGTTAGTGTCCCCGCCTGTCACAGGGCTCAATTTTCCGCTGGGGACAGTGTAAACGTTTTAAAACTGTCGCTCCGTTCCCAAGTGCGGGTATTGATACCTGTCCTTCCATTCTCGATGGGGCATATCACACGAAGGAAGTGCTGCCTGAATCAGTGTGGGAAGGGCTGCAACTCTCAGGGAGTCAGAGTGTCAGTGAACGTCCAAACATGTGACTTCTGCAAACTTTACCTTGTGACTATGTTGGAATGAAAATCATTTGACAGACTTGTTCCGGATTGAAGTATTTACTAGAAGCAGGAAGCTGAGAAAGAAACAACATAAACGCATTCAAATATGAGTGCAGAAACATTTCCCGCAGCACGAATGAAATTGTAAAGGACAGAGTAGCGTTTTGATACATTGAATTTGTCTTCCTTTGTTTTGAACAGTTTTACCAGGGTATAAAACCATTAAAAAATGATACAGCATTTGCTCAATATGATGGAACATTGTCTCAGTAATTCGCATTGCTGTTCAGAGGGAGGGTTAGGTTGATTGGCAAAGTTAAATTGCCCTCTCGTGTCCAGGGAGTGAATTAAGTAAGTTAGGTGAATTAGCCATGGGTAACGCGGGGATAATGTCAGAAGTCACAGGACTTCAGGTTATACTCCAACAGGTTTATTTGAAATCATATGGGGGAGGGATTCCCCTTCTTCAGGTGAAATATAAGGAAATAGGGAGGGGAGCTAGGTCTGGGTGAGATGCTCTTCAGAGAGTCGACACCGGCTCGATTGACTGAAATGCTCTTTCTACACTGTAGGATTCCTTGATTCTATGAATTGATAATGACGGTGTTTACTGGGGTGAAAAGCCATTAGAGAAGATGCTGATGGGGTTGTACTGAGGATGAGATTTTATTCACTTGTCTTCTTGGAAAATTGAGAACAGTTTTCCCTGAACCAAGGAAAACCTAATGGGGTTTTTTCAGGTTATGAAATGTTTGGACAGAGTAAATAGGTGGAAAATTCCCACTTTTAAGTAAGTAAACATCTAGATGTGAGGCATTACCTTTGATAAAACCTTTGAAGGACAAAGAAATGATGAGAACAGAATCGCTGTCACTCCGAGAATCTGTTTTTCAAAATATTTGAAAAGGCACATTTGATGACGTACAAGGAATAAATTTCACAAGGAGAGAGACAGCGTGTGGCTAGGTAAAGGTGCAGAGGTGGGGTGTAGTCGGTAGGATGTTGTGGGGAAGCAATGTCGAAGTTGATTGACTTTAAACGTAAAGAAATTTATTTAATGTGTGCAGCTGAATAAGATTCGGTTCCAAAACTCTGCATTTTGAAAGATTTGGCATAATGTTCCACCTAAAGCATTGTAAATGGAACTGAGTGGATTTTTATTTATTGTGAAGGGACGATATTACATACTGAATAAGAAGTGACCAGTTGCTTGGAGATCGACTTCCTGCTTTCATCACAGGAGTTCAGGGTGTGAGAACAAACACCATGATGTTTGGTCCATTTAATACTCAGTGAAATCTGGCAAAGCAACGAGCAACAAAACTGGTGGGTTTTCTTTTGCACTTTAACCCTCTGTTTTTCTCAGCAGTATTTTCCTTAAGCTGAAATAAATTTGCTGAGCAAATTTGAATACAACATTAATCGTTCCAATGAGATATATCTAATTCACTTCTGATTATTACAATGAACATTGTGAGTTTTCAGCAAAATTAAAATGTAACGAACAAATCAGCATTTCTTGCGATTTAATCCAATTCAGGTTCAACCATATGAAAAAGGACATTGAGCAACAACATCGCCTTTATTTCACTCACCATGGCTGCTTCTTCACGTCAAAGAGAACGTGACTGAAGAAATTATGTGCCAAATGTAGGTGAAAATATGACGGAAAATTCTTGCCCTGTTTCATTCTGACTCAGTTCTGACTCAGAATGTATTAATGACAGCTATTCATTCTGACCAGCTTGGCTATTTATTGGAATTTGCTGTTATTATAATTCTAGTGAAAGCAGAAACACAATGGTGTGGATTTGATTCCGCTCTGGAACTTTCTCATTCATGTCTTTCACCACATGTCACCTGATGAGGTCACATGTCACCCCTCTACAAAATGTGCAAAGGAGACCGAGAGATTATGGTGGTGGGTTACTCCACCGCTGTGCTCCACATTCACGGGTTCGAGTCACACTCTGGTTACTAACTTTACGCGCCGCTCTAGCAGTTTTTCTTTGCACCTCACACCTCTGGTATACACTGGATCGAGAAACTTGTTCTTGCCCTTCACTGCACGGGAGATTCAGGAATAATCGACACCACATTAAAGTCATAATGAAGAGTGAGAGCAGTCATTCAATTGTAGATGAAATTGGTGAAATGAGAAGGAACGCATTTTTCTTTCCGCCCTACATTCCATCTGGTTTTTCTATGAATTTACATCGAAAGAAAGAGAAAAAAATAAAAAGAGATCGGGAGCACAGGTTTATCCAGTGGGGTTGTTCATGAGTATTTTAACCTAACAGTTCACTCAAAGATCTGATCAGTATTTCAATCAGTCACTTGGAATTGCAACCGCAGAAAATTTCTCCGATGAAACAAACATTTCATTCTTTCACCAATTTCTGCTGGGTGTGGATCATGCATCATCCAACGTGGTCACTGACTGAGAGCGTGCCAACTGTATAAGATCCAGCAACTTCCTTCAGCAATCACAGCTTCTGTCCACAGCCACCTATGCTGGGGCCCAGTGTCATTTGTTGCCCCCAGGTCTCAGCACATTTCTTTTTCCTGTGTTCATGAGCTTTGTTCCTGACCTTTCTGATCTGTTAATAAACCTTTCCTGACACTTCATCCCATCCTCTCACAATGCTGAACTTATAAATAAAATAAGGCGTTAGACGAAATGTTAAACCAAGTGGAAGTATGCTATTCAGCCCAAGGAGTCTGCTCAACCATTCAATGAACTCATGGATGATCTGATTTGGAGATGCCGGTTTTGGACTAAGTTAACAATCACACAACACCAGGTTGTGACTATCTCCTGATGAAGGAGCGTAGCTCCAAAAGCTAATGTGCTTCCAATTAAACATTTTGGACTATAACCTAGTTGTTGTGTGATTTTTAACATAGTTGATCTGATAATCTTGAATTCCTTTCTGCTCACTTAGCTCGACAAAGTTTCATCGTTTTTCTGATTAACTATCTGGCACAGTTTGAAAATACCCAACCACAAGGTCTCAACAGCGGTTACTTGGAAAATGCCACAGATTCTTTGACCCCTGAGCAAAGAAATTACTCCTCATTTCTGAATTAAATGGGCAATATCTAATTCTGAGATTATGTCCTCTGGTGCTCTCCTCAAGGCACAGGGCAAGCCACCTGCCCGTATCAACCCTGTCAAATCCCACGAATATTGAACATTTTTAATTGTCATTCTGTGTTTATAAAGTTCCCCTCCTCCTCCTTTGTTTGAAGGAGAATAATCCCAGCCTAACCAATCATTTCACGAAGTTCTACTGTATTCAGAGTTAGCAAAATGTTAGTAAGTCTGCGCTGTCCCTTACAGCATGACTTGGAGAGGAATCAGTGGTAAATTCATTGAGTGGTGAAGTAGTTTGACGGGCAAAGATTTATACTTCAGCCCTCTATCTTTCATCTTTTAATTTTTAAAAATGTAGATTATTGCATGGACCAGACTTGTGCTCCTTCCTTTGGTTGTTTCCTAAACTGGCGGTTACTAAAGATCGAATATCATCCACAGTCTGTCATCAACAATAGAAAATATCCAAAAACATCCCGAACAACTTATCTCCCTGTCCCTGTATCCAGGGACCTGTGAATGCCCATTCCAAGATCTCTTTGTTCCTGTACACCACTCAGAATCCTCACTGTTATTGTTACAACTCCCCAAATTCACCACCACTCATTGGTCTGGATTCAATTGTATTCACCATTTTGCCTTTCCACCTGATGGATACCTCCCTGCGGTCCATGACATTATTCATCATAGTCAACTGCACGACTATGTATCATCAGTAAACTTCTAAATCATGACTCCTAATGAAAAAGTTTGAAGTATTGATCTACATCAGGAAAGAGTGGTACTTCACTTGGAAAAAGCATCCAAACATGGTTCCTTGCAGCATGGGATGAACAACTGCCATGTTCCAATCTCCAAGGGTTCCAACCCAGTATCTCACCACAACATTTGCAGATGACACAAAGATTGGTGGAGTAGCCAGAAAACATAGAGGACTGTCAAAGAATGAAGGGGAATATAGACAGAAGACTTGAGCAGAGAAGTGGCAAATGGTGTTCCATCCAAGCAAATGTGAGGTGATGATTTGGGGAAGTCTAATTCCAGAGCCAAGTATACATGAAACGGAAGAGCCTCGAGTAAACTTAATATGAATAGAGATCTGGGAATTCAGGTCATTTGTACCCTGAAGGTGACTGCACAGGTGGATAGAGTGGTCAAGAAGGCATATGGCATGCTTGCCTGCACCGGATAGGGCATTGAGTATAAGAGCAGGCAAGTCCTGCTAAAATTGTAGAAGAGTTTGTTTCGGCCGCGTTTAGAATACTCTGTACAGTTCTTGTCGCCAAACTACCAAAATTATGTGGACATTTAGGAGAGAATGCGGAGAAGGTTTACGCAGATGTTGCCTGATATGGAAGATGCAAGCTCTGAAGAGAGGTTGAGTAGATTACTTCTGCTTTCATTAGGAAAAAACGAGATTGAGGAGACCTGATTGAGGTCTACAATATCATGAAGGGCACAGACAGGGTGGATAGAGATAAGCTTTTTCCCAAGATGCGGGATTCAATAATGAGAGGTCATGCGTTCAATGAGAGAGGTGAAACGTTTAAGGGAGATAGACATGGAAAGTATTTTACACAGAGGGTGGTAGGTGCTGGAATACGTTGCCAGCAGAGGTAGCAGAGGCAGGCATGGTAGATTATTTAACGATGCGCCTACAAATACATGAGTAAGTGAGAAGCAGATGGATACAGATGCTTAGAAATTGGGCGACATGTTTAGTCAGTTGATTTGGACCGGCTCAGGTACGGCAAGGAATAATCTAATGACTATTATATATCCATTGACAATTGTTGAAAAAAAAATATGTTCCACTGATGTTATTTCGGGATGGAATTTGCTGTCCTTACTTGGTCTGGCCTACATGTGGATGAGATTGATCTATTTCGATAAAACATCAAAGACTCGGGGGACAGTCCAGGATACTGTTGAAATGTATGCTTCAATAGCATTTTAGCAAAACATTGCCACAGCCGCCCATATCCAACCGGAAATGGGGATGGGAATGTGTGCGCAGAGTTACTCTCTGGCTCCAGTGATGCAATAGGTGAGCGTCCAGTCCTTCTGTGATGGTACAGAGGCGCAGGAAATTCCTCAGTTGAGTGTGCTCCTGCTCAAGGGAATAGTTGCCCCCGTTTATACTATCATAGCGATTTACGGTGCATCTTTCTAAGACAGCTGAGTGGAGCGTGTTGAGACCTTAACCTTGCAGTGATGGGTTTAAAAATGATTTTTCTATTTGTATCTGTGTTTCTGACACTGGCGGTGGCAGCTACATTTGCTCGCATCAGCTCAGTATCAGTTCCTTCCACACAGTCAAGACTTCAACCTGGAGAAGGTGGTGTTGGGGTGATATTTTAAACTAGTCATCCTTGGGGGTTGGGAAACGGAAACGGTGATGTTTACGTTCGATGAATAAAACATGAAATACAAGCCTAACCTCAGGAACAGAGATCATGACTTTAATTTCCTGGAATCCCATTCATTCACGTCCCTTATGCAGTGTATTCTACCATCTTCACCCAGTCCTGCCTACGAGAGACTCCAGGACCAGAAAGACATGAGCTGACCCTTAATTCAAGAATCTCCACCGCGTGGCGAAGCAGTCTAATCGGCCCTTCCAGTCCACACCGTACATCCGAAGCGCATCCCACCAGACCCCACGGTATTCCCTGTCCCATAAACCTGCATTTCCCATTGTTGATCCCTTTAACTGGCACATCTTTGGCCAGAGGGAGAAATAAAAACGCAATCACACAGAGAATGTGTAGACTGCCCACAGACAGACACCCGAGGCTGGGATCACACCCGGGTTTGTGGTGTAGCCAGAGAGCAACGAACGAGGGGCGAAGAATAAATGTTGTCCTGACCAGTGATACTCACGCCCTGTGGGTGAATGAGGAAGAATGAAAACACATGAACAACATGGAAAACGGAATTTTTATCTGTGTGGACATAATTTGAAAGGATCATTCACCCTGTGTAGAAAAAAGGACACTGATACCACAGAGAAAGCAAGGTAATGTGGGAACTGCTTGAAGGGATTCAAATAACCACAGAAATGGAAACTCATTTAATCAGGAACACTGGAGAGAGACCGTTCACCAGTCCCGTGTGTGGGAAGGGATCACTGAGCAAAACAACCTCCGGAGACTCCAGCAGGATTACATATCCCATCAGGTGTTCGATTATGCTGTCAATGCGGCTGTTAATCCCAACCAGATGCCAGCTCCATAGCGTCAGTCAGAGTCATACAACATGAAAACAGGCCTGTCAGTCCAACCGATCCATGCTGAATATACCGCCAAATTAATCTAGTCCCATCTGCCTCCTCGTGTACCCACTGAGTGGTGATAATGCCCTTGTAGTTTTATTACTGTGTTGTTAATCCAAAACCCAGGTAGCCTTTTGGGGACAAAAGGTTCAGGTCCTGGCATGACAGATAGTGGAGTTTGAATTCAATAAGCACCTGGAATTGAAGAGTCTCGTCACGACCTGAAATAGTTGTGTGGAAAATCCCATCTGATTCACTCATGCCAGTTCGGGAAGCAAACTGTCATATTAATCTGCTCTGTCCTACATGAGACTGCAGATGAATAATATCATGGGTGACTCTTAAAAGCTCTCTGGGAAATAACTGACGTACAAGGCGAAAATAAATTTATTTTGAAAATCCCACTTTCCCATTCATGTTTGGAATCAATTGACCATTAAATGTTGCCAACGTACCCTCATCCATCAATTCCTCAGCAAGTTAATTACACACGTAAAACACCGTCTCTAAAAAATCTCTCTTCATCTTAAACATATGCCCTCTCTCCTTGAAATCCCCCACCTGACAAAAGGCCACTATCGTTAACTCTAAACTTGTCTCTCAATAATTCATAAACTTCTGTCAAATCGCCGTTCAAACCCCTAAGCTCGAGTGAAAACACACTCAACTGGGAGAAAGTGAGAACTGCAGATGAGAGATCAGACTCGAGAGTGTTGAGCTGGGAAAGCACAGCAGAATAGGCAGCATTTGAGGAGCAGGAGAATCGACGTTTCGGGCAAGAGCCTGGTGAAGGACACTTGCGAGAAAAAAAAATGATTCTCCTGCTCCTGGGATGCTGCCTTACCTGATGTGGTTTTCCAGCACCCCGATCTCGAGTCTGAAAATAGTCTCAGCCTATCCAGCCTTTCATTATAACCCAAACCTTCCACAGGCAACAAGCGTGTATACCTTTTGTGAACCTACTCCAGCTGAATAATATCATTACTACAACCGGGCGACCAGAACTGGACATAATATTCCAGAAGAGGCCTCATCAATGTCCTGCAAAACTTCAACATAACGTCCCAACTGCTATACACAAAGGACTGAGCAATGAAGGGAAGTATGTTAAATGCCTTTGAACCATCTTGTCTGTTGGTAATGCAAATTACAAGGAATTATGTACCTGTACACCGAGCTTCCCTGTTTTCCAACATACGCAAAGCCATACCCTTTTTGTTGTACCAAAATGCAATACCTGCCATTTATCCAGATTGAACTCCATGTTACATTTTTCAGTCCAACGACTCATTTGATTAAGATCCTTTTGAAACTGAGGTCATCTTCCACACTGTCTACAATTCTGGTGTCGCCTGCAAACCTACAAAGCATGCTGCTGTTAATTCCACTGTTTTCTCATATAGATCAATGATTCCTATTTACTTGGAGTTGCCGTGATTTAGCAGTGTGCAGATCATACAACAGTTAGTCGTGCAATTAACCATGAGGAAGAAAGCCACAGACTGCAGGGAGATATTAAACAATTGGAATAAAAAATGGTGAAAGCAATTCATTCCAGGGAAGTGGGTGATAGTGAAGCAAAATTAAATTTCAAACCAGCTGTCCACACTCCAGTTGTGGCACTCAGCTCTCTCAGCAAGATACACTGTCGATTGCTGTTATTATAAACGGAAACAGATTTTCCCTTCTGCCCCGTCTTTGACCAGAAGCACTCCCAACCTCGGAATTGCTTGCACTTCTAAACCATCATAGAAACACCATGCATTCTCCGGTTGCGTCACTTGAGCCATCGAGTATCTCTGCAACCTCATTTCCATCCCGATTTCAAGTTGGTTCTTCGCGACTGCGCCTCTCAGTTCCTCTGATTCTGGGGCTGGGAAATGGGCCCATGTGGCAGCACTGGTTATTGCCTTGTGTGGGGAAACTCGTGAAGTAACCGATGTTAAACTGGATTACAATGGAAGTATATGATTCAACAAAAGCTTGGTAACAACAATGACTGCAGATGCTGGAAACCAGATTCTGGATTAGTGGTGCTGGAAGAGCACAGCAGTTCAGGCAGCATCCGAGGAGCAGTAAAATCGACGTTTCGGGCAAAAGCTCTTCATCAAGAATACAGGCAGAGAGTCTGAAGGGTGGAGAGATAAGTGAGAGGAGGGTGGGGGTGGGGAGAAAGTAGCACAGAGTACAATAGTTCAGTGGTAGAAGGGATAAAGGTGATAGGTCGGGGTGGTGGGTGGAATGGATAGGTGGAATAGAAGATAGGCAGGTAGGACAAGTCAGGACAAGTCATGGGGACAGTGCTGAGCTGGAAGTTTGGAAATGGGATGAGGAGGGGGAAGGGGAAATGAGGAAACTGTTGAATCCACATTGATGCCCTGGGGTTGAAGTGTTCCGAAGCAGAAGATGAGGCGTTCTTCCTCCAGGTGTCTGGTGGTGTGGGAGCGGTGGTGAAGGAGGTTCAGGACATCCATGTCTTCGGCAGAGTGGGAGGGGTAGTTGAAATTTTGGGCCACAGGGCTGTGTGGTTGATTGGTGCAGGTGTCCCAGAGATGTTCCCTAAAGCGCTCTGCTCGGAGGCGCCCAGTCTCCCCAATGTACAGGAGACTGCACCGGGAGCAAGGGATACAATAAATGATATTGGTGGAGGTGCAGGTAACAAAAGCTGCACTGTCCCCGGAGACTTTGATATTTTGGAGAAATCTATTTAACCCAGCCCTCAACACATTAATGATGGAATCAACACAGCCACTGGGGGAAACCGATGTTTAACGGTCAGCCCATTCTGAGTTCCCACATGTCTGCTCCTGTTCGCTCAGCACTGATATTGTGCATTTGCTGCTCTGCCTAACATTCCTTATAATACTGTACTTATTGCATGAGTTTTGTGTGTTCGTCTGTGTAATGCCGTGATCCTATAGTGGTTAGTACTCTGCGTTGTGGCCGCAGCAACCTCGGTTCGAATCCGCGTCACGGCAGTAACTTCTCTTTGTGTTTCAGTCTTTTGTGAAACACAAAGGAATCAGTTGTTTTAAAGTTTTGATTTTCTCCAAGGTGATTTTATTTTCCTTCAAGCTCTGCTCGCTCACATCTCTGTGTTTCATATGTCAGAATTCAAATCCACCTGTTCTCAGAGATTTCTTCCCTCCTACGATCACTAACTGAACTTTCCATCCAATACCCCCATTTCATTAATTTGAAGATGCCGGTGTTGGACTATGGAGTACAAAATTAACAATGACCCAACACCAGATCATGGTCTTACAGGTTTAATTGAAGCACTAGCTTTCGGATCGCTGCTCTTTCATCATGTGTTTGTGGAGTCATTTCCTATTTCACTAAGGCATTGCAGTATCTAATACAGACTCTCACATTGATATCGATCAGTCTGTGTGGCTGGGGTCACTGTTGCTGGGTGAACGTGTCCCAACCCCACCATCGGGACCGACAGACCATTTGATCCAATTGGTTACCAATGTTATGAGATCTCTCTGATTCGAAAAGAGATTAATGAACTAATCAATACTCATGTAGCAGATTTTACTGATATGGACCAGAGATTATTGAGGGGGATCAAGCTCAGGAAAATGGCACAGAACAGTATCGGGGAAAAGCGACTGAATTGGAGAAGATCAGTTTCACTGCTTTTCTGCAATGGCCGAGCGCTATTGCCACTGAATACTGAACTGTTAATTCCGACACCAGGGACCTGGGTTTAACTCCGACCATGCTAGGTGGTAGAATTGGGATTCAATAAATATCTGGAATTACGAATATAATAACTCCTGTATATCCATGTTCAATTGTTGAAAAAACAAAACCACCTGGCGTCATTTAAGGAATGTAACTGCCATTCTTACCTGTTCGGGGCTCCATGTGACTCCAGACTCACTACAAGATGGTTGAGTTTCAACTGCCCGCTGTGCAATTAGGGAGAGAAATCAATACTGCCGAGCCAGCGACGCCCTCATACTGAAACAGAATAGAAAAAAAAGTTCATTAGGCCCTTGCTAGATTACTGTGTGCAGTTGTACAATTCAGAGTACTGCATGGATGTGATCGCACTGGGAACGTTGCAGTCGAGATTCATTGGGATATTGTCTGGGATGAAGAGTTTCAGTTGTGAGGAGAGATTGGAAAGACTGGGATTGTTTGTCGCCGAGCAGAGGAGATTGGAGAAGACATGACTGAGATGTACTAAATACTGAGGGATATGGATAGGATAGATTGAAAGAAGCTTTTGTTATTATTGGGGGATCGAACACTGGGGCCAAGAGATTTCGGGAAAAGGCAAAAAGGTTTGAGTAGATTTGCGGAAAGGGTCAGAGAGGCGGAAATCATTCTAACCTTAAAAAAAGTTGAGATGTTAAATTGCGATGACAAAACATGTAAGATTATGGGCTAAACAACGGAAAACTTGATTCAGGTCGTTAAGCAGTTGTGTTTGACAAGTGCGGCCACAACAGGCTGAAGGGTCTCCTTCGATGTTATTGTCCTCCACAGTATCGTGGTTAGTGTCCCCGCCAGTCACAGGGCTCAATTCTCCACTGGGGGCATCGTAAAGGTTTTAAACTTGTCGTTCTGTTCCCCAGTGAAGGTTGTTCATGTTTGGCCTTCCATTCTCGATGGTACATGTCACAGGAAGGACAGTGCTGTCTGAATCAGCTGGGGAAGGACTGCAGCTCCTGGGAAGAGAGAGTGTCAGTGAAAGTGCAAACACGTAACTTCTGCAAACTGCACATTGTGTTTATGTTGCAATGAAAACCATTATATAGATTTGTTCCTGACTGATGTGTTTACTTAAAGCAGGAATCTGAGGAAGAAAACAGAATAAACCCATTCAGATCTGAGTGCAGAAACATTTCCAGCAGAACTACTGAGGTTGTACAGCGTAGAACCGCGTTTGGATGAATTGAATTTGGGTTGGTGGGCGCAGCTTGCTTTCACTAGGCGGAGTTACCAGTGTGTAAAGCCATTGCACATGATACAGATCGTGTTCAATGTGATGGTACATTTGCTCAGTGGTTCGAACTGGTATTAAGTCTGTAGACTAGGTGGATTGGCCATGTTAAACTGTTCTGATCTGTCCAGAGAGTGAATTCAGTAAGTTAAGTGAATTAGCCATGGGTAACGCAGTGAAAAGTTCAACAGTCACACGATGCCAGGTTTTATTCCAACACGTCTATTTGAAATCACAAGCCAGAGGCCTGGGGGGATAGAGACGGGATCTTGGTCTGGTTGAGATGCTGTTCAGAGTCTCCCTACAGACCTGATTGGCTGAACTGCACTTTCTGCATTGTAGGGGGAATCTGTGGTTCTATCAGAGAGGACACTGCCAGCTAAGGCATTAGAGACAATGCTGACGGCGTTTAGTGGGGATGGAATTTTATTTATTTGTGTGTTGGAACATTTGACACTGAACCAAGGAAAACCGAATGGAAGTTTTCCAGAGTATTTGAGGTTTGGAGAGAGTAAATATGTGGCAAATTCACTCTTTCAATTTCGTACATTTCTGAACGTCAGGCTTTCAAAACCATCGATGTCGGACAAAAATTGAAGGGAGCAGAATTTCAGTCACTCAGACAATCCGTTTCCAAAATATTTGGAAAGGCACATTTAGGGACACACAAACAGTGAGGTTCACCAGGAGAGAGACAAACTGTGGCCAGGTAAAAGTGTAAAGTAGGGTGTAGGGGGTAGAAGGTGCGAGGAAACAATGTCTAATTTTGATGACTTCAGATGCAAATAAATATCGGAAACGAATGCAGCTGAGAAAGATTCAGGAGTTTTGAAAGGTTTCTATTAATATTCCACATGAAGCATTATAAATTGAACTGAGCAGATTTTGTATATTGTCAAGGAAAGCTATTCCATAATGAATAGGAAGAGACCCGTCTCATGAAGATCGATTTCCTGCTTTAATCCCATGCCTTAAAGATGGGAGGACAATCTCCATGATGTTGGGTTCATTTGATACCCACTGAAATTTGCCAAAGTAACTGAGCATCAAAACTGGCATCTTGTTTTGTAGTTTAACCATCTGTTTTTCTCATCAGTATTTTCTTTAAGGTGAAATAAATTCGGAGCAAAATTGAACACAATATTGAGCGTTCCAATCATATAAATCCAATTCACTTCCGATCATTGGAATGAACAGAGTGAAGTTGAAGCAAAATTAATAAAACGAAACGAACAAAACTGCATTTCCGGGAATTTTACCCAGTTCAGGTTCAGCCATATGAGAAAGACCATCGAGCTAAAACATCACCTTCACTTCTCTCTCCACATAAACTTCTTCACGTGAGAGAGAAACTGTCTGAAGAAATTATGCGTCAAGACGAAATGTGCGTGTGAATTTAACGGGAATTCCATGCTTGCTGGGTCATTCTGAGACAGTTCCGACTCGAAATAAATCAAGGACAAGGTATTCCTTCCAAGGACGAGGTCAATCCCTTGGATTTTGCTGGTATTATTATTCTGCTGAAAGCAGAAACATAATTGTGTGGATTCGATTCCTGTCAGGGAATTTCTCATCCCCGAGGTGCACCATATGTGATCTAGACGGGGTCACATGTCAGCCCCTTTGCAATGGGCTGAAGTGTCCCAGGGGTTCAGGCGACGGGTTGCTCTTCCATTGTGCACGTGTGAATTTGAATCCTCCTCTCGCTGTTACTTCTATGAAACGCAGCTGTGGTTTTCCTTTGTGCCTCGCATCTTTAGAATACGTTGGATGGAGAGTCTTGCTCTTGCCCTTCATTACACCGGAGATTTGTGATAAATCGATACCTCATCAAAGTCGAAGTAAAGCAATTTGATTCTGCTGTAAGTTACATGAGGATAATGAAAAGGAGTACAAACGTTTCTTTTCACCTTTCATTCCATCTTGACTTTCTATGAATTTACATCGAATGAAAGTGAAACAATAAGGAGAGATTGAGTGCAATAGTTTATCCAGTGGGATTGTGAGTTTTAATGTCTTTCCAAGCAAAAATTCTGATCAGTACTTTATATAGTCAATTGAATTGGAACCGCAGAAAACGTTTCCAATGAAACGAACCTTTCATTCTTTCACAACCTTTTGCTGTGTGAATCATACCACGATCCATCATCCAGCCTGATCACCAAGTTGGCAACAATATTAGATCCACCAATTTCCTTTTTCAATGACAGCGTCTGCTCATACGCATCTGCGGTGTGCCTAGTGCCATTTGTTTTATCCAGGCCACAGCACATTTCTTCTTCATGAACTTATGAACTTAGTTCCAGATCTGTCTGGTCAGTTTGAGAAACCTTTTCTATCACTTCATCCCATCCTTTCAGAATTCTAAAGGTATCAATAAAATAAGGCGTTAGACCAAATGATGAAGGGTTGGAAGTCGGCCATTCTGCCCATCGGGTCTGCTCCACCATTCAACGAACTCGTGGCTGATCTGATAATCCTCAACTCCATTCTCCAGCATTGCGTCGACAATGCTTCATCATTTTTCTGGTTAAATATCTGTCTGGCACAGTTTGAAAATACACAACAACTCAGCCTCAACAACAATTTTGGCAAGGAGTTCAACCGATCCACTGGCCCCTGTGCAAAGAAATTACTCCTCATTTCTGAATTTAATCGGTAATATCTAATTCTGAGTTCATGTCCTCTGGTGCTCTCCTCATACCAGAGGGTGAACCACCTGCCTGTAATTACCCTGTCAAGATCCCATGAATATTGGGCGCTTATAAATGTTATTATGTGATTATAGAGCTCCCCTCCGTCTCCTTTGTTTCAAGGAGAATAATCCCAGCCAAACCAATCATTCCAAGAAGCTCCATTTTCTCCAGTGTTGACAACATGTTCATTACTCTCTGCTGTCCCCTGTAGCGTCCTTACATATTATTACAGTAGGTGGAGACATTTATGTGAAGAAACGGTTGAAATTTCAAGCACAGACGGGATTTGGATCTTGAAATCAGACAGGGACTGGAATCAGATTGGTCCACACAAGGACGAAATAGAGTAATGATCACTCTGACAAATGAGAATCTAATCATATCTCATTGACATTCAATAACTTTACTGTAAACAAATTACCCCGTGTAATAGTCCACAGAGCTATTATTTCGGGGAAAACACTTATAGAAACTGACTACATAAACACTTTGACAACAATAACATGTTCTTGATACTTTTTTTGATTATAAACTCAACTCATTGTTCTGTGAATCCTACATCGTTTGCAAGGCACAAATGAGACGTGGAATTTTACTCTCTCCATTTGCCTAGATGGGTGTAACTTCAATAACATTTAAGGAACTGGACACCATCCACGACAATGCAGTCACTTGAGTGTACCCTCTTCAACACCTGCAATATTCATTCCCTTCACCGCTAAGGCAAAATTGCAGCAGAGTGCACCAACTATAAGATCCACTGGAGTAAGTCATTCGTGCATTTTTGACAACCTTCAAAGCTCAACAGCTGTACTGACTATAAGGACAAGGTTGGAAGATGCAACGAAACGCCACCATTTTCAAGTTCCCTTCCAAGGCCCATAGCACCCTGACTTGGAAAGGAATCAGTGAGAAACTCATTGGTGAAACGGCCTTGATGGGCAAAGTTGCATACTTCAGCCTTCCATCTTTTATCTTACAATTTTAAGAAAAATGTTGATTTATGCCGTGACCATACTTGTGCTCAGTCCTTTACCGGTTCCCTAAACTGGTGGTTGCTAAAGTTCTGCTATCATCCACAGCCTGTGGTCAACAATAGAAAATATCGCAAAATCCTCTCAATCAACTGATTCCCCTCAAGGTTAGAGTGGTGTTGGAGAAACACAGCAGGTCCGGCATCATCTGAGCAGCAGGAAAAATGGACGTTTCAGCCAAAAGCCCTTCATCAGGAATGAGACTGGGAGCACAAGTGATGGAGAGATAAATGGGAAGGGTGTGGGGCTGGGGAGAAGGTAGCGGAGAGTGCTGTAAGTGGATGCAGGTGGGGGGTGAACATGATAAGTCAGAGAAGTAGGTGGAGTGGATAGGTGGGAATGAAGATGCACAGGTGGGACAAGTCAGGCGGATGATGTTGAGCTGGAAGGTGGGAACTGGGGTAAGGTAGGGGGAGGGGAAATGAAGTCCAAATTGATGCCATGGGGTTGAAGGGTCCCGAGGCGGATGATGAGGCTTTCTTCCTCCATGCATCGGGTCATGAGGCAGTGGCGATACAGGAGGCCCAGGACCTTCATGTCCTCGGGAGAATGGGATTAGGAGTTGAAATGTTAGGCCATGGGGCACTGGGGTTTATTCTTGCGGGTATCCTGGAGATATTCTCTGAAATGTTGTATGAGAACACATCTCCTCTCTCCAACTTAGAGGAGACCGCATCGGGCGGAACGTATACAAGAAATGGTATGTGTGGAAGTGCAGGAGAAACTTTGATGGACGTGGGTGCATGTTTTGCAATTCCTGCAGTGACAGGGAAATTTATATGTCCCTCCCCACCACTATCCTCTTTTCACAAAGACTCTTTCCTCCACGAATACCTAGTCAAGTCCACGCCCTCCAAAAACCCACCCTCCCCTCACGGAACCGTCCCCTGCCACCACAGGAATTGCAAAACCTGCAGCCACATCTTCCCTCTCACATCCTTCCAAGGCTCCAATGAGCCTTCCAAATCCATCAAATGTCCGTGTGCACTTCCACACATGTCATTTATTGCATCTGTTGCTCGCAATGCTGTCTCCTCTACTTTGACGCCAACACACACATTCTCGGAGAGCGCTTCAGAGAACATTTCCAGGGAAGCCGCAAAGTTCACCTCCAACGCCCCATGACCAAAAACATCAATTACCACGTCCCCCGACTCTCCCAAGGATATGCAGTTCCTGGGTCTCCTCCACCGCCATTCCCTCACCACCAGACGCTAGATCTACCACCTCGGGACCCTCAACCCCAGGGCATCAACGTGGTCTTCACCAGTTTCCTCATCTCTCCACGGCCACCTTATCCGAGTTCCAACTTTCTAACTTGCTACCATCCTACTGAACTGTCCCACTTGTCTATCTTCCTTTCCACCTATCCGCTCCACCCTATTCTCCGACCTAGCACCTTTAACCCCATCTCTATCCTCCTCTTGCACTCTCTGCTAAATTCTTCCCAGACCCAGTCCTCCCATTTATCGCTCCACCCACGAGGCTCCCAGCTTTTTTTCCTGATGAAGGGCGTTTGCCAAAACGTTATTTTTTTTTGCAACTCGGATGCTGCCTGACCTGCTGTGCTTCTTCAGCACCACTCTAATCTTGATTCTGATTTCCAGCATCTGCAGTACGCACTTCCGTCCATCTGATTCCCTAGTCCATTGATCTTGAATAGGCCGTTGCTAAAGTTCCAGCATCGTTTCCCTGCTCTTATATTCCCACCTGCGGTCAAGAACAGAAAGTATCTCCAACCCCTGGAGACCACTTGATCCCTTGTCCAATCACCTTCAAACATTCGTGAATGTCTACTCCAATTTCTCTTTTATTACTTTAAACCACTCAGTATTCACACTTTTATCATTGATCCTCCCCAAATTCATTCTCACCCACTTCACTGGATTGAATTACTTTCAGCCCATTTTCTTGCCAATTGTTTCCAATCTCCCTGCAGTCTATGGCTTTCTTCCTCATGGTTAACGACCTGACTAATTGTTACCTGATTTGCAAACAGCTAAATGATGGGCATGACAAATAATTAAAAATCGTTGACCTGTATAAGAAAACAATAGAACTCATCGAAGCCATGGTTCATAAGCTGGCAAAGGACAGCAGAATTGGGAACTCTAAAGAAGGTGATGTAAGGTTCAAGAAGGATCTTAATCCATTGCGTCTTTGGGCTGAAAAATGTCACATGAAGGTCAATCTGGATAAATGGACGGTATTGCATTTTGCTACATCAAATTTTCGTAGGTCTGAAACAATTCGTGATCGGGCATTGCATCGTGTTGTGGAACATGAAGGCCAGGAATGCAAGTAAATAATTCATTTTAATTTGCTTCATATCTATACAGAATGGTTTAAATAAATGTCATCTTGCCTTCGTTGCTCTGTCCTTTGAGCGAAGGAGTTGGTACGTTATGTTGAAGTTGAATAGGACATTGGGTGATGCGTCTTCTGGAAAACTGTGTCCAGTTCCTGCCGCCTAGTAATAGCAAGGAAATTATTCAGCTGGAGTAGGTTTACAACAGGTATACCAGCGTATGGCTAGTGGGGAAGGTTTGTGTTATAACGAAAGGCTGTATAGGCTGAGACTACTTTCACTCGAGCACTGGAGTTTGAAAGGCGACGTTATAGAAATGTATAAATTATTGAGAGTTCGGCTAGAGTTATCTGTAATTGTCTTTTCTCCAAGGAGGGGGACTTCAAGACGAGAGGGCAAATGTTTGAAGTGAAAAGAGGGATTTAAAATAAGACATGAGAGGCTTTTTAAAACAGAGGATGGTTTATGTGTGCAAATCACTTCCTGAGGCAGTGATGAAGGAAAGTACATTTACAATATTTACAGGATATTTGGATCGATAAATGATTTGGAAAGTATCAGTGGGATTACCAAAAGCTATTCATTCATGCCTAGTACATAATTTATTGCTGAGAGGGAAGATCAGAATCAACCACGATATTATGGATATGGAGTCACATACCAGCCAGACCAGATAGATATGGCAGTTTCCTTCCCTATCAGGAATTACTGAATCAGATCTACAACAACTGATTCAACATCATCAATAGACTCTAGGGATTTATTTAAATAAAATTCCAGCACCTGCCATGCCAGGGTTTGAGCCCGTGTCAACAGAATTATATCTGGACATTCATATCAACAATGCAATAATAATATCACAAGGGCATTATTAACCATCAGCAATTACAAGAGCCATCAGATGCGACTGGTTTAGTTTGTCATTATGTTCAGTATGAGCTGGTAGGACTGAAAGGCCTATTTTCATGCTGTGTGAGTCTATGACTTTGACGCTATGAAACTTGCAGCTGGTTTGGATTAACAGCAGCGTTGACAGTTTAGTTGATCTCCTTCTAGGATATGTAATCTTGCTGGTAAATCTCGAGGTTCTTCTGCTCATTGAGCCCGTCCCACACACCGGGTTGTTGAATAGACTGTCCCCAGTTTGACTGAGTAGATGAGTTTCCACTTCAGCAGGTAATTGAATCCCGCATTACGCTGGTTTCTCTGTGATATCGGTGTCCTTGTATCTTCCTAGGATGAACGATTGGTTCAAATAAAGTCCACGCAGACGCAAGTCCCGTTGTCCATGTTGTAAACGTGTTTTTATGCTTACTGATATACCCATAGGGTGTGGATGTCGATGGTCAGGACAACATATGTTGTTCTTTCTGATTCGCTGCTGTGTCGCTGCACTAGAGACATGGATTCGATCCCAGTCTCGTGTGATTGTGTGCAGTTTGCACATTCTCTCTTTGATTGTGTTAGTTTCCTCCCACACTGGGATCAGCCATGGGAAATGAAGGGGAACGGAATAGATATGGAGTGTGGGTCTGCAAGGATGTGGTCGGAGGGATGGTGTCGACTGGAAAGGCCGAATGGCCTGCTTTCCCACACGGTCGTCATTCTCGGATTAAGGGTCAGCTATGTTGTTCAGGTCCTGGAGTCACAAGTCGGCAGGATTGGGTAAAGATGGTAGCATCCCCCTGCAGAAGCGACATGCATGATTGGGATTGCAGGAAATTAAAGGCATGTTCTCTGTTCCTGAGGTCAGGCCTCCATTCCAGGTTTTATTCTTCAAACTTTAACATTACCAGTTCCGTGTGTGAGTCCCCAAGGATGACTCGTTTATTATATAACCAGAACACCACCTTCTCCAGGTTGCAGTATTTATTGGGAACAAGAAGCTGATTCTGAGCTGATGCGAACAAAAGCAGATGCCAATGTCAAAACCACTGATCCAAAGAGGAAAATGAAATTTCGAACCTTGCCACCTCAAAGTTAAAGTCTCCACACGCTTTAGATACGCCAATCGGCTGTCTCAGCAACATGTTCTATTTATGGTCATAATATTATAAATGGGGGCAAGTGTTCCCTTCCACCCCGCTTTTGACCAGGAGCTGTCCCAACCTCGGAAATACACGCGCCTTTCTCCCGTCATTCCATCCCAGTTTCCAATTGGATCTTCGTGCATGCTTCAACGTGAAAGTGTATGTTTGATTGTGCAATGCCTCAGTCAAATGGGACGAGGGACGGAAAAGAGAGTTAGGGAGAGTGCGAGGGAGAGACATATTCGAGAACTTTTGGGTTTAAATCCTGATACATGAAACGCAGAAACATCAGAGAACAAAGTTCGATGGAAAACAGATCATCACCTCAGAAAATATTATCATCTAAAAATTATTAATTTCTGACCGTGTTTCACCAAAAGTAAAACTTTGAATGAACTGACCGCCATGATGTTGATTCGAGTCGAGGTCGCTGCAATCACAACGCAGAATATGAACTACAGTTTCTCTGATTCCGGGTCTGGAACTGGGATGATGTGTGATTGCCTGCAGCAATGTGTGATTGGTACTGCCTTATGTGGCAAAGTGATGAAGTAGCCGATGTTCAACTATAATGCTATTGAACAATGTTCTGCACTCTCCCAAGAGTTTGTAGAGTTTCATTAATCCCACTCTCCAGGACTGTCATTCTTGGAACCTCCACAGTCTCTGGGGACGCTAAAGTTAAAGATTCGGTTCATTCTGCGTTCCCACATGCCTATCGCCAAGTCCTGATATTGTACATTCTTCCTGACATTCCCTCTGCTTCCATACTGGTTGTAGTTTACAAGTGTGGCCTGTGGAATGCTGTAACAGTTTAGTAGTTCATATTCTGCGTTGTGATTGCAGCGAACTCGGCTCGAATCGACATCATGGCGGTCAGAATAAAGAGTTCTTGGCTAATTGTTATATTCTTGGAAGTGAAAATGTGCTGAGCGATCTCGGTGCCCATGTATCTCAAATTCGGAAAGTTACCACACACGCTGACAGGTTTGTTTGCAAGGAGAACGGTGTGTTAGTTTTTCATGGGAGAGTGATTCAGTTTCAGAGTGAAATTATCACTTTGCAGCTCCAGAAGTTAACTGGTGTGGCCGCAATCGTAGAGTTGCGTGCATTTCTGGTCACCACATTATACGATGGATGTGAAAGCATTGGAAAGGGTGCAGAGGACATTTTCTAGGATGTTGCCTTCTTTGGAGAGATGGTCTTACGAGGAAAGGTTGAGGGACTTGAGGCGGTTTTTGATAGCGACAAGAAGTTTGAGGGGTGAATTTAGAGAGACATAGAAGATGATCAGAGGTTGCCATAAGGTGGACAGTGAAGGCATTTTTCTTCAAATGGTAATTTTGGCACAAGGGCACATCGATGTAAATTGAGGGTGATAGATACTGAGGTATGTTCCTTTATCAGTGAGTAGTAAGGGTGCTGAACGCCTTGCCTTCAACACTCGGAGACTCAACAACTTTCAGGGAAATGAAATGGTCATTGTATAAACTTTCGGATTATGATGGTAAAATACTAGTCAGATTCGTATCACAGGTCGATGCAACGTTAGGGCGAAAATGAACTTTATTGCGGTGTAATATTTGGTGTTTGAACTGTTCTTCAGCTTGAATATGCAATCATCTCTGGTCACTATCAGTAAAACCAATACCTGGCGAGAACCGAATGTGCAACTTTGGCACCTCACGCATTTCCAGTCTGTCGTGCAATTACATCAAACTGACGAATTGCACCACTGGAGCTGCCGTGTACTGATGACCAATGGCTACTGATCTTACCACTGGGGCCCTCAAACCAATTACTCCTTTTTTGCTGAAGCTCTGAAATGAAACACAGCGCAGAGGAGGTTATACTGATGATGGATCATCGATTATGGAGCATCAGGTTCAGGAAAATGAATAGTAAAATGTGGTGAAAATAGGCAGAATTGAATTCTGTGTTCGTTTACCGTGGCTTCCTGCGTTGATCACAGGCAATGTTATGTCGCTACTGTGCTGGGATTTTCCTTCTATCGGTATCAATTCGTCAGAGAATTCGATTAACTGGTACTTCACCAGCATCCTTTGGAATGTTCATACGGCACAATGACCCACACTGTACCCAACATCAACAATCTTCTGCATTACTGCATCCATGGGCAGGTGGCATGGTTTTTTATAAATAGTGAAAAATTAATCATGTTATGCAAGGGCAAATTGAATTTTAGTTTAATTAGTAATGTCGCAAGAATCCAGTGAAAGTTTCAAAATGTCAGAAATTCACGTTCATTACCTTGGCCAGAATTCTAGCCCAGCAAGAGGGAAATCTGTCCCTCAATCCCCAGCATCCATGTAATCGCTTGCTCCATGTGTCCACTTGGAAACCTATATGAAGGAATGTTCAGCCTGACAGAGAACTTGTGAGAATCCTCCACTGTCTTACCTAAAGCTGAAACAGGAGCTATCTATTCCAGCGTGGAGGGTAGTGAAGTAGAGGTGAGACAGAAAATAATAATTGGTGTAGATTCACATTGTTCTCAGTGTGATTGTTTAAAAACCTGGGCCAGAAAAGACTCAAGCAGAAAGGAGCAGAAGTAGGCCATTCTTAACACCGCTCCTGCCCCGTCACGACATTCTGTACCATCATAGCTCACACAGCACTTTTATGTCTTTTTCCAGCGTATCCATATCATCGTATTGCCAAGTGGCGAACACATATTTATCGATCTCTACAATAAATAGACATTGAAGTTCTTAATCGCTGTGAGGAAAATGTTGCATTTCGAGACAGTTGGGTTTCTGCATGAATGTTGTAGGTTTTGCAGATGAGCAGCCGAGCCTGGTCTGAACATCGTTCAAACCATGAACTAAAACTCGACTCTGATGAGATTTGCATCCACAACTTTTGAATGGTGGTCAACGTAGAAATTCAACGCGCTTTCCATTGCACCACAGAGTGGAGGCCTCACCCAGTTTTCACCACAAAAGTTTACCTTAGAACGATTTCGTTCGGGACACCCATCTCACGTCGGTCTGACCTCGTCACACTTTCCAGTATCTGGTCCTTATTCACGTGTGCTCTGGATCTTTAAGTGTTCGGCTACATACTGCTGAAATGTCCTCATAACACTTAGCATTACCACATGATTAAATAAGAAATTCAAGATGAACAACACTCTATGGGTGAAGGCGTTCTTCCTAAATCTCCTCTAAACCGCTTTTCTCCTGCTTTTCATCTATGTCACTGTTTATTATTCCTTCCCAAAAAGCCTTATTCCTGTCCTACATATCTATCCTCTTCATAATATGTGCTTGTTAGTCAGTTTCTCACTCAGCCTTCTCTGTGCTTAATTACACAGCCCCAGCTTAGCTCATCTACCTTCACATTGGGAATGGTCCAGCCCTTGGCATTATTTTCATCTCCTGTGAACTTCTCCTCCTGCAATCAGACGGTTCCTGCAGTCTTGCGATTACAACGGAAAATGAAATGCTCTTTGAAGAAATGCGAAAATGTCTGAACAAAATCAGCAGCTCTTGTCCATCTATGATAAGAAAGGACAGTGAACGCTTCGATTCTAACGATTTGTGTTCGGAACTGATGGGATGTATGGGTGGGTGAAAAATGTGGAAGAGGGCGGACAAGATCCAAAATGATTGAACTCGATGTTGGGTCCTGAAATCTGCATGGTCTTTCAGTAGAAAATGAGTTGCCCGATCTTCCAGCTTGCGCTGTGCCTTGAGGAAGAACTGCAGCAGACCAGAGACTGGTATGATGGCTTGGGTACACAATGCAATCTTAAAGTGGCAGGACACTGGAATACTGGGGTAATTTTTGTTGATTCTGGACAGAACTAAAGTGATCTCAGCTTTGTCACCGACTCTGTTTTCCTCTCTCCATTGTAGAGAGATCACATTCTCAGCAGGAACTACAGTTTTCTGGATTGAATGAAGTGCAGACAAATCACTGGAAGATGTGTCTGGAAGTTTCCACAGTGAGGAGAGACATCGGAAACCAGCAGGAAATGTATCTTACAACATAGAACGTTACAGTGGAGTACAGGCACTTCGGCGTTTGACGTTGCACCGACCTGTGAAAATAATGTGATGTCCATTGCAATGGAAAATTAACATTTCTTCTGAAACCAATAAAAGCACAGGGAAACAAAAAAAGTAAGGGCCTGACTTTGCAGAGGGCAAGCGTTGCAGACAGAAAGAAAATCTATGTATATTTAAACCGAACTAATAGCAGACTTACAAGGCCAGCAAACCGCCATATCAACAGCCAAGGAATGAGCAAAAAACAACTCCATATCTGGAAAGGAACTCGAATGTTTCAGGCCACTGACCTTGAAGTGTTGATAAGAAAAAGCGAATTGTACTTTAAAGGGAATATGTAAAAGCTATCAGGCGCCCATTACATAAAGCGTCTTGCCAATGTATTACCTGGGACACGGGAAACCTGAATTTGATGGAACTCCACGCGCTACATGCTGAAAACTTTCTGGCCCAAGAGAAGGAAAAACGGAAATTAAAGATGGAACTGCAAACACTTAAAGCTCAGCTTACTATGATGCAAATGGTCGCCCAGCCATTGGAAGGAGGTGCTGCGTGAAAAGAAGGGCTGGCAGAGGTAAATCTGGTGGGTGCTTTGTTTGCAGAGCATTGGACCACTGAGTGAGGCAGTGCACGCCCAGAGAGCCTCAATCGGCCCTGGAGGCTGGGCAGCAGGGTGACTAATGGAGGAAGGCTGAGGTGGAGGTGGGCAGCCCCAAAGTTACAGGTAAGCCTCTTTACTTTATGCTTGGCAACGAATACTCGACTTATGCTCATCTCTACTACTAACCTTATGGGCACTGAAACATGTCCCACCTCTATACGGAGCACTGAGTTTGCGAAGCGTGAACTATATTTTTCAGTACAACGATGATGCATATAAGTCAATGCTTACATCTATGTTATCTGTGGAAGGTGCACCACTTACTTGTTTGGAAGAAACAAGGGCAACATATTCAGTTCATAAATCAAGGCAGTTCAGAGAGTCAACGCAAATAAAGATGAACGGAAGCTTCCTGAACTTAATGGGCGCATCAGGAGTCGTGACACGAGAGAGATTTACCGCACCGCTATTGTGCAAAACCAGTAATGGGGAAACATTCCAATTCTTATTTCTGTTCTCGGAATTCTGTACTTTAAATCTGATGTCTCGGGATCTCATAGTGAGACTGGGATCCGATTTGTGCAGTACCCCGACGGGCTTGCAGGTAATACAAAAACAAGATTTAACAGTGCAGGCTGGAAAATATGAATCACGACCCCTGATGAATGTCAGAGAGCGATAGGTTCCGTGAGCGATTCACTCACCCAGGAAGCAAGTAGCCATGTTAATCCATTAACACCGATTTTCTTGCTGGAGATATGCTGCACTGCACAGCACACATACACCGCGATGGTCCTGACAAATCATAAGAGAAGGATTGGATCAGGAGATTGGTTCAACCAGATCAGTTGTTATTGTGCGAATTTTATTGGAATGATCACAGATGTGCTGTCACTTTGAACTTTTTTAAGTATCTGTGACGGTAAATACCCCCTGTTGTTTTGATGTGGAAGGCTTTTTTCCTCACGGATCATTGGCAAAGGCATCCAGCGACAGGTGTCAGAATTTGGGACCATGGATACGACAGGCACAAAAAAAGGAAGATTGTATCTTCAGGGTCGGTGTGGGTATCTGATTCAATGCAGTTATAAGGACTATAGGAAGAAACTAAATTGGCTAATTCAGGCAGACAGGGCAGTCCAGGTAATGCCCAGCAGGGGTGTCGTCTGGCGTTTACCTATGGTAGATGTCTCGGATCCAAGATTAGAAGGGTCCCAACTGATTTCAGGGCAAAAGGCAAACACGATGTGGGGCTCAAACGAATCCTTAAGAATTACTCCGAAGTCTGAGTATCGTCCTTGCAAAGCAAAAGAGCCGTTAAAACCCGAGTCTGCGCAAGAAATTACTCCAGTCTTTGAATCTCTCTTATAGGCTGGAGTGATAATCCCCCGTGAATAATCACTGGTGAGAACACCCATTTCTTTCGTTCAAAAAGGCAAATATTCCAGTTGAATCGGGGGAATGGAGGTTTATTCATGCCCTGCAGGTTATCAAGAATGCTGTTGTTCCGCACACCCCAAATGTTCCCAATTCCTACATTCTATTGGCTCAAATTCCACCGGATGTAAATGGGTCTCTATTGTGGATTTAGCAAATGGCTTGTTTTGTGTACCATTACACGCCAACAGTCAATTCTGGTTCACTTTTCCATTCAAAGACAAATGGTATACTTTCACGTGACATTTTCAAGATTACTGTGAGTCCCCACCATTATTAATGAGGCTCTACACAGGAGTCTGGAGACTCTTGTTTTAACCGGCGGGTGGTCAGCGCTTCTGCAGGATGTAAACGAATGCTTAATTACAGCATCAACAGAGAAACAATGTGAGAAAGGTAGGCTTGCGATGCTCTGCCATCTAGTCTCGCAAAACTACAACTTGTGGAACAACAGTTGAAGTTCTTAGGTCACTTAATATCTGAACACGGAAAAGCCATTGGTCAAGACAGAGTTCAAGCAAACCAGCAAAATTCAAAGCCTCACATGAAGAAACAATTGTTATCCTTTTTGGTCTGTGATCCTACTTAGAATGTTTAACCCGCATGACGCAAACCTTTCGGCGCCTAAAAGTGACATAGTTCATGGTTCAGGTTTGCAGAACTAGAGTCCGTTGCAGTGACCCTGAGGCCTAGAGTGCATTTGTTGAATTGAAATGGCACTCCAAACTACACCGACACTGGGATTCCAAATCCAAACAAGCCTTTTGTATTAAAAGTTGATGAGAAGTGTACCTGCATGACATTTGTGCTGATGCAGAATTATGTGTGGAAAATTGAGGCCAGCAGCTTATTTTTCACCTCAACTTAGATCCCGTAACGGCAGGCTGCATAAATGCCTCCGTGTACTGCCTGCATTTGAAAAGGCTGTTGTAGCTTCCAGGGACATAGTCGGCTTTGTTGAATTAAACCGCTGGTCCCACATGCAGAATGCTTACTGCTTTTTGAGCAAAACACAGCACACATGTCGTCTGCACGTTGGCTCACATACAATGCTATGCTATTGGAGAAGCCTAACATGACAATAAAGCGATGTAACGTCCTTAATGCTGTTTGTCTTCTCCCCACAGAAGGAGACGGAGACCCACATGATTGTGTCACTGTAATTAATGACATTTGAAGCCCGAGACCAGACGTGTAGTATTCACCAATTTAGAATCTGGATACGGCGTTTTATTGTGGATAGGTCAGTATTCAGAAGCAAAGAGATAGGCCAGTGTCTGGTATGTTGTAGCAACTAGCCACGAGATAGTCAAAGCGGGATCACTTCCTTCTCATCTGTCAGCGCAAGCAGCAGAGCTGATTGCCTTGATTGAGGCATGTAAATTGGCCGAAGGAAGAACAGTGAATATTTATATCGACAGCAGATATGCATTCGGGGTTGTACATAATTTTGGATACCTGTGGAAAAACAAGGGCTTCTTGACCTCCACTGGAAAGCCAATCACATAAAATGGCCTGATCTCTGACCTCCTGAAAGCAGTCCGATTGCCTAAATCAATCACTGTATGTACATGTGAAGCCCACAGGAAATATTATGATTCAAATTCTCAAGGCAATGAAAATATAGACTGAGCGGCAAGGACGGCAGCCAATCAGCCGCCAAGTGATGATTTTGACATGTGTATGTCAAATATTTGTAATCCAAAGCAGACTTATGGGAGTTACAGTCTCAGACCACATCGAAGGAGAAGCGTGAATGGACAAGGGCAGGGTGCAGAATGAGGGAATGGGTGTGGTGTGGCCCCAGTAGGAAACCCTCTCTACTACGATCTTTATTCCCTTTCTATGCCAAAGTAACACACGGTAAGGACCATGTGTCAAAAGTGGGGATGTACGACAATATTTCAGCACGCTGGTACAGAAAGGGATTTACTCATTACTCATAAAAATAATGTGAATAATGTGTTATCTGTGCCACTAATAATGTGGGGAGGGGAATACAAATGAATCAGGCAGAACACCCCTAATCCCAAAGACACTTTGAACATTTAATATGGATTTTATTGAACTGACACCCAGCGAAGGGAAAAGGCATTGTCTGGTAATAGTTGATGTTTTCCCAAGGGGTGGAAGTGCTCCCACGTCTAAACAGGATGCCAGTGCAGTAGCCAAGGCTTTGCTAACTGAAAAAATTCCTAGATGGGGAATCCCTGACAGGCTAAGCAGCGACAAAGGAAAGCCATTTATAAATATTGCCCGACAGCAGATCAGTGATTACTTGGGAATAAAGGTGAGGCAACATTATGCCTACCACCCAGCAAGCGGTGGGGCAGTGGAAAGAGAGAAAACTATCCTTAAAAATAAATTGGCAAAATGTTGTGAGGAACTAGAGGTGACATGGACAAAGGCATTTCCAATTGTGCTAATGTATATGAAGGAGAGGAAGAGTAAATATTAGGACGTTTTAGATTTTGTTTGGAAGGTGGCCCAAAACAGGAATTGGCCAAGACCGACTGTAAAACAGATAACAGACCACTGTGAGGACGAGATATTAGGTTACAGTATAAATCTCTCCACACTTCTGTCTCAAATTCAGAAACAAAAGAAGGGCAGCACGACCCCAATCAGCAGAAGTGAAGATGCACAATCTAGAACCTGAAGACTGGATAGTGGTGAAAGACTTCAGGAGTAAAAGCATGAAGGCGAAGAGGTGGCTGGGACCGTTCCAAGGGCTCCCTACAACACAGACAGCTGTTAAGATCGCCGAAAGAGCCACGTTTATACACGCCAGCCGTTGCAAACGTGTAGCTGACCTTGAGGAGACATCGGACAACACCGGATCCAAATAAGTGTAAGTAATGATTCGAAGACTCATAGAAATATGGGGCTGCATAGCAGGACGAGTCGTGAAGGCAGGGGTGTATGGGATACAACAGCAGACGGTAATCTAAACCAAGGATGTTAAGTTGACCTTTACATGCCACCCATGCCCATTTGGTAACCAGGACGACTATAAATAAGGCAATAAATATTTACGCGGAGATCCTTGTGTACTCAGTTACTGGCACTGAGTACTATCCATCACGGCTACAGGTACACCTGACACGGAATATCGGTTTCCTGTTATCAAACAATGAGGTGCCATGGCAAGGGTAATAATAACCAAGATTCAGAAGAGCGATGAGGAAGCCTGGTGGTGTGGAATAGATAGACCCTTCTCCGATATCTATAGACAGGTGAATATAGTGGTACAGCCTCGCACCCACCCCACCCGAGATGCAGTGCAGAAGGTCCTCCAAGAAATAGTAGATCCTGGACTCGAAAAGATGAATGTCCAATGACCCGCACTGCAGATGGGCGGAAAGGCCTTTTCCAAGCTGACAGAAATGGTAGAAAGAAATAAACTGAATGTGCAGCTAAAATGATCACAAATGAAAAAAGTAAAAGTGGATTCATTGGGAAAACATACAGCACCATATTTCACTTTCCGTGGAAGTCTACTGTTGAGGAATCAGTGGTCACACTGCTGTAGCAATGGGGGATTTCCTCTGACCGTTTATGTTGTTGGCAACCTTCCCAAAGCAGGGAATTTGTATGGAACTGGCCATTAATTCAGTATTGTCTCAAACAGCATTCAGACTAGCATAAAACAAAGAAGTGTGAATCCTGGAAATCTGAATCAACAACAGGAATTGACAAAGAAACTCTGCAGGCCTGACAGCATCTGTGGAGACAAAGAGATTTATTGTTTCGTATCACAGATTCAGGCTACTTATGCTTTTGATTGTTTTATTGCCTGGGTAATTGTCAATTTCACTTCGCAACACAGCATACTTACCAGAATCTCTCATTAGTTGACAAACGTCACCTGTAAAAATGCAAAATTCTTTTATCGGCTGTAATGCTGTTGCTGTTGCCCTGAGTTGGTGAAAGGCTGGCCTTCATTAACTTTTTCTTCTCCTTTATGTCGATGAGCAGCCATGGTGAATGGAGAATTTCTGTTTGTGTCTCTTTGTCTCTCTGTACCATCTCACTCTCTTCTCCATTCTCCCACTTTCTGTCAATATCCCTCATTTTTCATTTCTACTCTTGGAAAAGTGTTAAAATCGGAGACTGTTCCGTGGCTTTCTCCGCCCTCCCCTCCCCCCCAGATGGGAGAGTGTGTAGAACTGGGCTCACAGTCTCCAAGTAATATCTGTGTAACTGAGGTCTGAGATCAGGTGACATTTGATCTCTCAAAACGTTATGAGCTTTTACAATTCTAAATAGTATTCATAACAGACCAGAAAAAAAACAGTTTCTCTCCAATTATAAGATTTCTATGATGCCATTGCCATTTGCCAAAAATCAATGAATGGTGACAGCAGACAATGAGAGCCATTATCTCATTGGATGCGTTATTACGACAACATTGTCCTGCAAGTCTGCAGTGTCTCCTGCGTCTCTTCATTATTCCCAAAAAAACTTGAAAAGATGGACGTAGAATAATAGTAGAAGAGATAGACAAATCCTTGTCGAACAGAGTAAAAAGAACTCTGCGTTGAATTCGCAGGATAGAACATAGACGACATAAGGAGGTAGGGCTTGGTAGCACGAAATAATAACGGTCTGAGCTCAAACACAAGAAGCATGCTGAGCCGTCACTTTCGGATGTTGGATAAACAATACGGCTTTTACAAGAAGTTTAAATAATGAACTTTCAACGTGCAGAACATTTGACAGCATTTGACACCATTAACGTCTGGTTATTACCATATGCTTTAGCTAACGAAACCACAGACACGGTTCATCAAATCAATAAGGGAATTTAATGAAGTATTTGATCACAGTTAATCGCACTACCTTTCTGTAATAAAGCTGCTCGATGAGAATTTATATCAACGTCCGTTTGTGCAGGAAAGAAGTTCACAGCTGGTGACTGTCAACTGAAAATGTACAGGAAGAGCCAATCTCTTCTTGCTTTGATTTCAAACTGATGCCTTCACCTCTTTAACCTGACAGGATAAACAATATGCGTTCATCCTCTCGGGGCCGATTTACCGCCTGAATATGCACAGAGGGAAACTCATACCAAGAGACCAGGGTAATTGTGGTGAATTTACCAGGAGTGGTGTGTGAGTTGGTGTTAACAGTGTGCAGTAAGGGATAAACCATTAGCACTGACAATTATCCTTGTACCAACAGCTCCTCACTCACTTTCTGCCTCATTCATCTCAGTCATCATTGACTTTCAGTTTATCCTACTTTCCCTTCGAAACTTTACTTTTGTTCCGGACCACTTTCGGATGTCCACTTGGAAACTGCAGTTTTGTCAAACGAAATTCTGGAGAATGCACGTCACTCTTTTGGATAGGCTTCACTGCCCAAACATAATTACTCAAGAGATTGAGATGGTAACTTCCTTTACTTCGTCCTCGAAGTGCTCAACACAGTGATACAGCCATGATGTCGATAGGGAGAGAGTTCCAAGAATTTGACATAGCGACATTGAATGAACAGCGAGATAATTTCAGCTCAGAAAGGCGAGATCCTTAGAGGGGATTTGCAGTGACAATTTATTCGGTGGATGTGCTGCCATGGCTGCCAGAGGATGTGGTGGAGGCTCGTATAATTGCAACATTTAAGAGGCATTTGAAATTGTATATGAGTGGGAAGGGTTTGGAGGGATATGGGCCGTGTGCTGGCAAGAGGGACAAAATTGGGTTGGGATTTCCGGTCAGCATGGACAGGTTTGAACGAAGGGTCTGTTTCCCTGCAGTACATCTCTGTGACTCTATGATTCCAGTTGGATACAATCAATCACTGGATTCTTTCTGGCAGAACCGGGACTGTGCTCTCTGTGGAAGCAGAAAATGGTTTTCATTCAGATTAGCCACAAGAAGAGAAATAAATCAAAATTTCCTGACTTGGAATTTTATCCAGGCCTGGGCGATTCAAACCCAGACACTGAAGCAGGGACTCCACTGAAGTTGACAATAACCCTTTCGACCGAACCTGTACAAACTCTTGTGCCTATCGTTCTTTGTCCCCACATTCTGAAGCACCGGTCCTTGCTGTGGGTGGGGAAGGAGCTAACTACTGCCTCGCAGAAAAATCGTGGGGTCAGAGACCCGATCGATCTGTCACGCAGCGGGGATTGCATTGCTCAGAACAGACGTGTTTGCTGTGTGGGACTGAAATTGAGCTCGATCACACACAGATATGGTGTAACAGCTGCCAGCAGATGTGGAGACGGTTGGGACAGTTTCATTCACACTCTGGGAAAAAGACTGGATCCTAAATTCAGGGGAGATAAGTGTTACAGATAGAAGGCTGAAAATTGGTTTGGGAATGAGATGAGTCATGACCGAATGGCGGGCTGACTAGATGGGCTGAAAGCTCTAACTGTCCTCCGATGCCTTCTGGTCTCTGACCGTCCAGTATCTAAGGAAATAGAAACAGAGTTAATCGTGCATTTCGAAGTCCTCATCTCATAACTCGGCGAGGTGAGAGATGGAACAGTTCTGCTATTAAATTTTGAGACTGGGAGAATGTTTGGAGACGGAGGACTAAAAGAGAAATTGATTATCAAGTTGAGAGTCAGGAGATATTCAATAAAAAGCTAGACGGAGATGGACATGGACTATTAAGTGTCACTGGTCATGAAGACTTAACTCGGTTTTCCATTCAAAGATTCTACCAGATCGGCTGATATTTTCCTGCAATTTCTTTTGTTGGTACTGAAACAGAAGGGAAAAGTCTGATCCTGGACCAATCAGCCATGTCTGCTCTGTGGACGTTTGAATTTACTGTTCGAACAAATCACTTCTGACCCACACGGAAACCTCAATGTCCTGCATCACCCCTGTTACTGACAATAAGCTGTTCATTACGTAAACACATATGGGTACACAACAGCATCATTTCCCGAGTGAATTGGGAGAATTTCAGGGAGAGTTCTATTCGGTTTCCATCAGAGCATTCTCATTCAGTTAATTCTATTGCAGCACCGTTTGACATACAGCTGTCACTGTCATGTGGCCATTCACATTCGACGTCTCTGGACATTTTGGTTGGGGCACATTTGGAATGGAACCTCACGTTATGGAAGGGTCATCTTTTATAGCATATTCGGCTGAACTGATAACCTTGTCTCTTGCACCTGCAGTACAGTGGAGACAGTTTTCACTCAGAAACCAAGAGATGATCAAAAACGGAGGAAAAAATGTGTCAACAAAACCTGCCTCAGCGAGCGAATTCGCTCTTGCAACATTAATGGAGAGCAGCAAACCTATTAACAAACAACAGCGCCCTGCGTGGGTCTCGACCCCACACCATTGAGATTAAAGGTCTCAAGCTCTACTGACTGAGCGTACCAGGACAGGATTGGTGTTGGTTAATTTATCATTTCATACTGAGTTTAATTCAGCTGACACGGCAATTTTCAAAAATCTCGTTCTTTCCTCCCCATTGCAAATAACATTATCCAAGTCTTTCAATTCTCAGATTTATTCCTTCCGACCATGACAATCCATTTAGGCCTTGCCCCGGGATTTTCGATTCTCTGTTAATATTTTCATATTTTGACCCTGATCCTTAGGTCACCGAAGTGATTCCCAGACACTCTGGCAGACTGCAAATCAATCGGGAAAATACCTCAGGAAACGAAATCATTTCTGATAAGAGTGTAGGGAATCCCATCTGCTGAAGAGACAGAGTCCTGACAATAAACACTTTCTTTGTTCTACCTGCCTACAAAGTTTACCAGTTCTAATATTCGAGAAAGGAATTCTGATTATAAAATGTTTTAAAAACAGGAAGAATCTTCTGAGACCCGAGGAGTAACAAACACACCCACAAAACAATATCAGGACCTCTGTAGTTCTGTCATAAAAGGCTGCCTGCAGTTGTTCTATTGCAAAGTTGGTTTTCAAACCCACGACGCAATAGAGACTGGATCCTAAACCCAGCACATTAAAACTCTCTGGATTAGTGGATCTGGAAGAGCACAGCAGTTCAGGCAGCATCCGAGAAGCAGTAAAATCGACGTTTCAGGCAAAAGCCCTTCATCAGGAATACAGGGTTTCACTCGAAACGTCGATTTTACTGCTCCTCGGATACTGCCTGTACCGCTGCGCTCTTCAGCACCACTAATCCTGAATCTGGTCTCCAGCATCTGCATCCATTGCTTTTACCCACATTAAACCACTCGGAGACGCCCCCTGACGATAACTAAGCGCCAAACCTGTCAAGACTAATGTGTCAGCATCGCTTCACTTCACGCAATATCCCCTGGCACTTTCTATGAATACCTTAGCATAATTAAAAAAATATTTACAACGATTTGAAAGGTTTACACGGTGTGGACATTATTGAGAAGCTGAATATTCTTCGACAGTTTTCCCCGGAGCTTCAGGCCTGAGGGATGTCCTTGGAAAAGTTTACAAAATCATGAGGTAGACGAGCAAAGAACATAGTCAATCTACACTTTTTCAGAAGTCACATGAGTTTACAATGAGATAGCATAGGTTTAATGTGAGAGCAGTACAACTTGAAAGGGACTTGAGCGACACTTGTTTTTAATACAGACATTCTTGGGCGTGTGGAATAAATTGCCACATTTAGTGGCAGAGTTTGGTGCACTCACAACACTTCAATGTCATCTAAATGGCTATGCAGACAGGAATTGTTCGGAGAGATAAGGGACAAATATTAGCAAATATATTTAGATTAGTTACTGTCATCTGTTGAACAGGTGCAAGTTGGATAGGAAAGTTTGCTTCCGTGCTCGGCAATTCTGTGACACACCAGTACCTGACAACAGTTTGAATAGACCACTTGCAAAAACGCATGCTGTTTGTTACTAAGTCAGCGTGTTTGAATTTTGTTTTTTTCTTGAGGCGTAATGTTTTGAAATGACACAGAGAGGAATGTTTTCCAGACATTTACAGACAATGACCATTCTCCTTGATACATTCCCAAGTTCTCCATCAAATAATTTCGTTGACTAAAAAAAAGCCTCACAAATCGTGTTATCCTCTTAACACTCCAGTAAATCCAAAAACTGACAGCTCTTAACGTCGACCAGGTGCAAAACTCAAAAGGCAGAGTCATTATCAGACACGCAAACTCATTACTTCTGTCTGTGGGGCAGTGCGAGACGTGTATGTCAACTACTGCTCACACAAATAACACCGAAGCAATTCCAAACGAAGCTTCCCGACATTCTGGAGATTTAGTGCATTGCCAAGTAACAGAAAGTGCTCAAGTAACATTAAACAAAACAGGAAAATGTACCATGCAAAGTGAATATTACCAATTATATTCTCGATTAATTTAGGTCAGCAATGCGCTGGTGCCTCCATCTGATCGAGCGAGCCCATCTCCAGCCTCCCTCACCAGGACAGTAATGAAGGAAATGAGAGAAATATAACAAAGTTTCACGTTGCGATTGCCCACCTTTTGGCCACAACAACAAAAAACGAGGGAGCAGATTCAGTGCAGGATCTGGCTTCACAACAGCGGTGAAATAACGACGTCCACTCACTTTCAGGGAAAACTGTGAACAACTCACATTGTCCAGAATATGAATACACAGCGAAGGCTGTTTAGTTCCCATATTCTACTGCTGTCCTGACATTCATACGATAATGTACCTTTCAAAGAGAGCGTTTGTAGCTGTGGAATGACAGTAGCAGCTGTTTCCCTCGCTCTTACTGCCGCCCTTGGTCGTGGAGGGGCTGCAATTCTCATCTTACACGCGGTAGTTGAGTATGCAATTCTCTGTTGTGGAAAAGCGGAGTATTTTGGAGCAGAAAGATGTGAAGTTCGGATGCTTCTGGTGTTCTTGTTGAAAAGTTCGGTGACGCTAGGAAGATGGTTTGTAGACTTTTCGTCCCTTTCTGGGTGACATTCCCAGCGCTGCAGAGGTTCCTGTAAAGCGCTGCACTCATGTTTTGGTACGAATTCATTTGGTTTCATTCCCGCTGCTTCCGTTTGTTGGGAATGCAGATTGGGTCCAACGGATGGAATCCGTGGATTAGTGCCCTGCTTCCATGAATTGTCTGGCTGTCTTCTGCTTGTCCTGTCCTATTATTGTTGTACTATTCTAGTCGAATGTGTGGCCCCTGCCGTTTGTACGTATTGCTACTAAGGACTGCTGGTCTGACGCCCACACAAATTCTTTGCCAAGAACCAATATCCATCCACCTTCATTCGCAAATGCATGGCACACAAAGTTCGCAACGTGGACTTGCTATGAGGTAATTTTTAAATCATGCTTCCCTGTGTTAAAAACAAATTCTGGAAAACGATATCCAGATTCCTCCGAACACTCGGACATATGACAGCACAGAAACCGAGGGCCTCACTCAGACAACAACTCACGAAAAAACAAGGCCCAATACCCAATAATGTGCAGTTCAAACGTGGTTGACGAGATTCCACGCAGGGACTGCACGATACACGACATAGGAGAAAGAGGCTGACAACTGGAGAGCTGCATTCATAATTTCATCTGGACTGTAAAAACCACTCGGACAGCTGTTCCTTGCAGTTATGCACAGAATATTGAATGTCTCTGATTCCAGGGCTTGGAATTCGGATGATATGACCGTCTGGAGCACAGGTTACTTCCTTGTGTGAGGGAACTCCTGATGGAACACATGTCACACTCTCTTGCTCATTGAGAAATACATCCAAAATAGGAGCTTAGAGCAGCATTTCTGTTGTCCTTCTGGTGCTGACCCTGACATGCCCTGTGGCACTGCACTTATTCTGTGTTTCCAAGGGGTTCAGCACGTGCTTCCACTATCGTTTTATAGGCTGAAATCTGCATTTCCGCTTCAAGAACGGGTGTATGAAGCGTAGGTCCACCATTCTCTATTCCATTTTTCTCTTCTTATGCACCACTACAATACAGTAAAGGATCAATTGATATTGAAAGATGATATACAGAGGCATGTGAAATACCGATGTTTTAATGACATTTATGCAATGGTTAGAGATTACCTTGATTCAGGAAATAAGGATGCAAAGTCTGTTTGGCTGGAGTTGAGGAACAGTGAGGAATGGACTCGCAAGCATGTGTAGTTTACAAGCCCACTCGCAGTAACCACAATGCGAAATAAATCGTACAAGGGGGAAAAATGCGTGTGAGTGACAAAAATGGCAATAGTCATGCGTGATCTTAAATTCCCATTTAAAACTCTCAGTTCAATTGTAAAAACGTTGGGGAACCAAAATAAAACAAAATCCCACATGTCCCATAAAACATCACGAGGAATATCTTGGTAATTGATTACTCTACTGGTGACTTAATTTTCCTATTTTCTTGGAAACCATCTCTTTAATTGTGAGCATCAGAAAAGGCTTTGTTTTGCCAGCAAGAAATAAATATGTGATTAAGCTTTGTTCGTTTCATATATAAGAACACTAAGACTCCTCTGCACTGCACTTCTTTTGCTTTTCTATCGATTTTAACAGTAGTGTGTCTTTTGAATCTTCCCAACAAAGTATATGACCTCACATTCCCTACATGAAACTGCATCTGTCAAGAATACTCCAATTGTTGGAGGGAATCCTGAGGAACAGAATGTGCATGTATTTGGAAAGGCAAGGACTGATTCAGGATTGTTAACATGGCTTTGTGCGTGGGAAATCATGTCTCACAAACTTGATTGAGTTTTTTGAAGAAGTAACAAAGAAGATTGATGAGGGCAGAGCAGTAAATGTGATCCATACGGTCTTCAGTAAGGCGTTCAATAACGTTCCCCATGGGAGACTGATTGGCAAGGTTAGATCTCATGTAACACCAACCCTTGTGGTACGTCGCCAGGACCTGGACACCAAGAAGAACATGTTCCATCAACTACAACACTGTTTTCTATTGGCAAGCCAATTACTGATCAAAGCTTGAATCTCTCCCACAATTCCATTCCTCTGCATTTTGTATAATAGCCTATTGTGGGGAAACTTATCGAACAACTTGCTGAAACCCATATACACCACATCAACCGGGTTACTGTCAATTACCTGTTTGGTCACTTTGTCAAAAAAGTCAACAAGATTCGTTAGGCAAGGCCGAACCATCACAAAACCGTGCTGACCGTCCCTGATCAGATTATTCTTTTCGAGATTGTCATAAATCCTATCTATAATTACCTTTTCCAACACGTTACCAACAACTGCAGTGAGACTCACTGGTCTGTAATTACCAGGGTTGTCTCTACGAAAGTTTTTGCACAAGAGAACAACATATGCTCTGCTCCATTCCACGGGCTCTATTCCTGTGGACAAGGATGATTTGACGATCAATTCCAAAGGCTCATCAATCTCTTCCCTTGCTTCCCAGAAGGATCCTAGGGCAGATCCCATCCGGCCCAGGGGACTTGTCTGTTTTCACAATCTTCAGTATTGCTATACCTAATCCTTGTGAACCTCAATCTCTACTACACTAGACGCAAGTATCTCTGTATCTTCCTCGCCAACATTTTCATTTTCTATAGCGAACACTGTCGAAAAATATCAATTTAGCGGTTCCCCTATCTCCTCTGACTGCACACAAAACTTGCCACTATTATCCTTGATTGTCCCAAATTTAACTCTCGTCATCCTTAGAGATAAGGCTTTAAATATTGGAACATTGCTGCTTGAAGAACTCAAGTTTCCCAAGTCTAATCAAATTACTGGCCTTGTTTCCAAGATAAGCTTTCTGAACTTTGAGTAGAAATTGCTCCAGCAGGAAAGCGTTCATAACGTAGTCAGTAGGATTCGAACCTACGTGGGGAAACCCTAATGGAATTCTCATCCATCGCCTTAACCACTCGGCCATGACTACAGACAGCACCGCTCCCTGAGCACTGACCAAATCAGCCGTGATCTCATTGAAAGCTGACGCTGACTTGAGTTAAATGTTTCCATCTGCTTTCATACCATTGCTGTCATTTGTAAAGTGCGAGACACCAATGTAAAAGAAGAAAAGCACAAAGTTAGGAAAAGATATTTGCAGCAAAATTGAGCCAAAATTATTTCTTGAAAGGAAAATCACACTTGGCAATTTGCTTGATCTCTTTGCGAACATGACCAGCAGAGGTAATCAAGGGAGCTCTTGATCTGAGTATTCTTGGACATGAAACAAACAAAGGTTAGTGACATATACATTTCTTTTTTTAGCGAACGAAATGGTCTTTCCTGATGGTTACAATGAAAGAGATGGTTCCCAATAAAAGACAGAGATTAAGTCGCTTGTAGATATACTTCAATGTGATACGATTCACTTTCAGCCCTTAATTACCCCAGAGATGGAGGGGGTGAGTTACTTTTCTTCACTCTTCAACTCCACAGCATGGAGGTACAGACATGAAACCGCTAGAGATGGAGTTCTTGAATTGGGAACCAGCGACACTGAAGGAACTCGGCAAAAGTGAGGACTGCAGATGCTGGAAACCTGATTTTAGATCAGAAAAAGCTGGAAAACCACAACAGCATCCGAGGAGCAGGAAAGTCGATGTTTCTGTTGCCAGTCTTTCTGCGTTCCGCAAACAATTTTCGTTTTTGGCTCAGATTTCCAGCAACTGCAGCTATTTGTATTATGTTAAAATTCATAATGTTTTGGACAAAACCAATGACCTGCTCGCATCGGAAAATCGGCAGAAGTACTGGTATGTTAGCTGAACAATTCAACGATTCCATGAGCGGGAACATGATTCGGGCCACGGTGGTGAGTGCGTCGTTTGGGCCAGTGGAGTAATGGATAACGTGTCTAACTTCGAATCCGTAGATGGTAAGTTCGAGCCCGACCTGGCTCGAGGGCAGTATCTCACTTTAACCATGCCCCACGTTGTCGCTCCCCTGCGAACTCCTGCTGGGACGTTGCTTCTGTGCTTCCGCATTTAAAACTTACATTTGTCCTGTTGTCCATTTCAAATTCCAGCTCACCACAACGGAGACCTCTGTAGGTTTGCGGGTACCTTTCTGTGTGTCTCCCTTTGTGGGTGAAAATGAGCATGAGTTCCTCAAAAGAGTTATAAGTCGTTGTGGAAGTGTCATAAATCTGCCCCATCATTGTGCCATTTCGGAACACAGGATAAAGTCATTGACATTTGCCCTGGGAACATTAGAACACACGAGAACTTGGGCCAAAGTTGGAGACTGCGACTGGAATAGATGGCTCTCTGATTAGCCGCAATGCACACAAGCGGAATGGACTTTTCCCACATTTTAAATCTTCGAGGACAAGTTGAAAATAATCTGCAACGAAAATATTCATAAAGGGTGTTTTATTTACACCAAATACGATAGTATCTATCGCCTTGTCTTGTTATTTACTTGTGAGGATTCGAAGGGCGGGTTTAACGGGCGGGTCGGTGTGGAGTTGCTGGGCCGAAGGGCCTGTTTCCCCATTGTAAGTATTCTAATCTACTGTAATCAATGACCAAGGTACGGCGCACGTTGTTCGATGGGGCATATGTAACTTTTCGATTGTTTTTCTTCAAAGTTTCTTTACAATTCAAACGGGAGAGGAAGAAGGGAAATGAATGTCTCCCATAATTCTTGCCTTCTTTTATCATTCACAGGCGGTATTTTTTCCTGTACTTTTTTTTTTACTCTGTGGTTACTGTTAGTGTTCTTGTAAGCCACAGGGGCTGGTTTCCTCTTTCCTCAATGTTCTTCATCTCTATCCAAACACACTTTCCATCCTTATCTCCTGAATCAAAGTAATCTCTAACCCTTGCATAATTGCCACGGAAACTGGGCTTTTCACACGCCTGTGTATGTCATTTCCCAATATTAATTGATCGTTTACTGTGTTGCAGTTGCGCACGAGAAGAGGAAAACAAAATAGAGGCCGGTGGTCCTGGGTTTCAAACGCACGTAATTGCAGCTAAAACGCAGATTACTGCACACAATGCGATCACGGAAGCATGCACCGAACCGTCAGGAAGTACACAATAAGTAGAATGTTGGATGTCATGTCAGGAACAGGACTAGAAACACAACAGAAATACGTCTCTTGGGTACTATTTTGGGCGTATTTCTCAATGAGCTATCGTGTTTTACATATGTTCCATTGGGAGTTACCTCACACAAGGAAGTAACCATCGCTGCAGACGGTCGAGTTCCAAGTCCCAGAGTCAGAAACACTCAGTGTCCTGTGTGTACCTACAAGGAACAGCTGTGAATGGGGTTTACAGGGTAACTGAATTGCATGAATGCAGCTCGATGGTCGTCTCTCTGCTTCTCCTCTATAGTTTTCTGTGCAGTCCCTGCATGCAATCTTGTCAACTACGTTTGTCCGGCACAGGATGGGCATTGGTCACTTGTCTCTGAGAGAGGCTGTTGGTTTATGTGTTGTCATAATTCCGAGTGTAAGGAAGAATCTGGCTGTCAGTTCCCAGAAGCTTACTTTAATAAATGGAAGCGTGCTTTTTAACTTGCCGCGTGGCATATACTCGTTGCAACGTTCGTGCACTGCGAATCACGTTGCGGGACTATCCAATTTTGGCAAAGAATTTGTGTGGCAGTTCACGAGTTGCCACGACCAGCTATCCCTAATACCAATACGGACAAATGGCAAGAACTACAAGTTCGATTAGAGCAACACAAGTTTAATGTGACAGGGCAAACAGAAGGCAGCCAGAAGATTTCTGGGTGTAGGGCAATCACCCAAGGTACCTTTTCATATGAAAGTCTGTGCATCAGCAGAATCTGGGACCAAAGTCGTCTATGTTGGTTATTCATTTTCCAGACAACTTGTGTTGTTCCCCGTTTACTCTGAATGTGAATAGACATAGTTATTTCACCGTTATTTCGAAAGAAGATCCTGCATTGAATCTGTTCGCCGTTTTTTGATGTTGTGGCGAAAAAGTGGGCAATCGCGATGTGAAACGTTGTTATACTTTCATTTCCTTCATTACTGTCCTGGTGACGGAGAAAGGTGATTGGCTCTCTCGATCAGATGGGGGCACTGGCGCATTGATGGCCTAATTTAATCACGGATATTCTTGGAAATGTTCACTCTTAATGGTTCGTTGTTGTGTTTTGTTTTATGATACTTGAGCACTTTCTGGGACTTGGCAATACACTAAATCTCCAGTAGGTTTGGAATTGCCTCGCTGTTATTTGTGCGAGCAGTTCATGTCAGAGACGACTCACAGTGCCTTACAGACAGCACTTAAGCTTCGGTATGTCTGATTATGGTACTGCTTTTTCAGTTTTGATTCTGTTCCACGATAAGAGCTGTCAGTTTTTGGATTCGCTGGAGAGCAATATGGGTAATACGATATGTGAGGTATTTTTCTTCAGCCAAAAACTTTGATGGCGAACTTGGGAAAGTGTCAAGAAGAATGGTGATTGGCAGCAAATATCTGGAAAATCTTCATCTCTGGATCGGTCGGGCTCATCCACCCTCCAAACAAAATAGCCAAACTCGCTGGCTGAGTTACAAACCTCATGCATTTTTTTGCAAATGGTGTATTCAAACAGTTGCCGGTGGCTGGAGCATCTCAGACTTGTCGAGCATGGAAACAAATCCCGCGATCCAACTTGCCCTTGCTGAATACATAACTGAAATTAATCCATACATATCTGCCAATATTTGTGCCTTATCTCTCCGAGATCTTCCTGTGTATACACCCATTCAGATGCCTTTGAAATGTTGTGAGTCCACCAGACTCTGCCACTAAATGTGGCAATTCATTCCACGCACACAAAAGTTCTGTGTGAAAAACATGTGTCCCTCACATCCCTTTAAAATTTTTCCTCTCTCACATTTAACATTTGCTATGTAGATTTGAACTCGCGTGTCTTGTGAAGAAGTGCTCCCTGACTATTTACTCTGTCTGTCTTCCTCATAATTTTATAAGCTTCTGTGAGGCCATATCTGAGCCCTGAAGCTTCTGGGAATCTGACGATGCCTATTCAGTTTCGTTCTCATGTCCAAGCACGGCAAAACTTGCAAATCCTTGTAAAGGTTTTCTAAACTTACACTTGCAAGAAGTGTGTCCAGCTGCAGCACTTGTTTGACAGAGTGGCCACTCTGGAGCTGCGGCTGGACTCACTGTGGAGCATCAGCAATTCTGGAGAGTTATGTTGCTTCCCAGGTGCTCAGGCCAGGGATGTCGCCCATCGGCTGAAGAGCATTCGAAAAGGGGATCGTGCACAGCCAGTTGTCTTGGTGCATACAGGCACCAACGAAAAAAAAACGAGATGAGGATCTGCAGAGAGAATTCAGGGAGCTAGGAGAGAAATTAAAGAGGAGGACCTCAAGGGTAGGAATCTCGGGATTACTGCCGGTGCCATGTGACTGCCAGCGTAGAAATGAATAAAAAAATGGCACGATGAACACGTGAGTTGAGGAATGGTGCTGCAGGGCGGGTTTCAGATTTGTTGGATTTTGTTACCAGTTCTGGGGAATGTGGAACTATAAGAAAATTGACGATCTACATCTGAACCAGGCGGGAACGTATGTCCTTTCGGGAGTTTTTGCTACTGCTGTTGGGGAGGTTTTATACTAATGTGGCAGGGGGCTGGGAACCACAAGAGAAAACAAGTCGGCAGTGAGATGGAAACTGGCAACGCTAAGAATCTGGAAGATAGCATTAATAATGGGAAGAGTAGGCAGAGAGCAGATGAATGCAAAAGAACTTGTGGCCTGAAATGCATCGACTTTAATGCATGGAGTATAGACAGATGAATTTAGGGCTGAGGTTGGTGCCTGGAATATGACGTTATTACGATCACAGAGATTTAGTTGAAGGAAGGGCATGGTTGGCAACCAAATGTTCTAGGATACAGACGCTTCAGACGGGACAGGGAGGGAAGTAAAAGGGGAAGGAGTTGCATTGCTGCTCAGGGATGACATCATGGCTATGCAAAAGGAGGACACCATATCGGGCTTGGGTCGTGAGACACGATGGATGAAGCAGTGAAATAAGAAGGGTGAGGTTAGATTTTTGGGGCTGTATTACAGAGAGCGTGAGGTGTCAGAAAAAATAGTTAAACAGAACATGGAAAGATGTAGAGGCAATAATTTAGTGTTGATTGGAGATTTCCGTTTTCCCAACATTGACCGGGATACTCTTAACGTCAGAGGTCTGGATGGGATACCATTTGTAAGAAGCCTCCAGGTGAGTTTTCTGGAGCGGTATATCAATAGTCCGACGAGGGAATAGGCCATATTGGAACTGATATTGGGGAATAAGCCCCGCCTGGTGATAGCAGTTGCCGTGGGTGATTTCTTTGGGAAATGTCCAATATTCTGTAAGTTTTAGAATACTCATTGACAAAGATGAGAGTGGTCCTAAGGAAAGAGTACGAAACTGGGCCAAAGCTAATTATATCAAAATTATGCAGGATGTCGGAAATGTGGATTGGACACAGCTATTTGTAGGAAAGTCCACAGTTCATATGTGTCAGGTTTTCAAAGATAAGTTAAATATAGTGCAGGAATAGGCATGTCCCGTTGAAGGCAAAGGATTTGAGAGGCAATATTCGTGAACTGTTGATGACAGGACAATTGTATGACTCGCCAAGAGGAAAAGGGCCTCGGCAGCTAAGAACATAATGGTCCCTGTAGGAACATGAGAAGAGTAGGACAAGTCTTAAACGAGGAATCAAGGGTGTTAAAAGGGGTCATGAAACAACTTCACGCTAGCACAATTAAGGATAACCCTAAAGCCTATTATTCATATATAAGAAACAAGCGGGTAACCAGAGAAAGGATTGGTACAGTAAAGGAAATTTAAGGAAGGCTGTATGTCAAATCTGAGAGAGTGGGTATGATTCTGAACGATTATTTTGCATCAGTGTTCACTGAGGAGAGGAACATGATGAATGTTGAGTCTAGAGGAAAACATTTGATTAATCTGGATCATGTTGACATAAGTAGGGAAGCTGTGTTGGGCAGGCTAGGAGTAAGTAATGTGGACAAATCCCCAGGAACGGATGGGATCTATTCCTGGTTCCTGAGTGATGTGAGAGAGGAAATAGCTGGGGCCCTGACAGATATCTTCGTGGCATCCTTCAGCACAGATGAGGTTCTGGCCGACTGGAACGTTGCTCATATTGTCCCCTGTAAAAGAAGGATAGGAGGGATATTCCGGATAACTACAGAACAATGGGCCTAACATCAGTGTTGGGAAAGTTGCTGGAGAAGGTACTGAGGGATAGGATCTATTCATATTTAGAAAATAATGTGCATATCAGTGAGTTTTTCGGGGAAGTGCCCAAGTTGATAGATGAAGGAAAGGCTGTTGATGTCATATACATGCACTTCAGTAAGGAGTTAGATAAGGTTCCCCATGGTAACCAAATACAGAACGTAAAGTAACGTGGTGTGCAGGGTGTTCTAGACAGGTGGATAAAGAATTAGTTGAGCAATGGGAGACAGAGAGTGGCAGTTGAATGGAGTTTCTGGAAATGGAGAAAGATGACCAGTAGTGCTCCACAGGGATCAGTGTTCTTGTCACTGTTGTTTGTGATATACTTAAATGATCTGGAAGAGAGCACTGTTGCAATGATCAGAAAGTTTGCAGATGACACGAAGATTTCTGGACTAGCAGAAGTTATAAGTGACTATTAAAGAATACAGGAGGATATAGATATACTGGAAAGTTGGGCGGAAAAGTGGCAGCTGGAGTTCAAAACAGACAAATGTGAGGTGATGCATTTCGGTCAGTCTAATTCTAGATGGTGTTATACAATGAACGGAAGAGCTTTGGGGGAAAAAAAGTTGATGGACAGAGAGATCTGTGAGTGCAGGTCCATTATACACTGAAGGTTGCTGCACAGGTGGATAGAGTGGTCAAGCAGGCATAGAGTATGCTTGGCTTCATTGGACGGTGTATTGAATAAAATGGCTGGCAAGTCATGTTAAAATTGAACAATACATTGGTCTGGCCACACTTAGACTACTGTGTAAATTTGTGGTCGCCACATTACCAAAAGGATGTGGACGCTTTGGAGAGGGCGTGTAAAAGGTTTAAGCGGATGTTGCCTCATATGGATGGTGCAATCTAGGAAGAGAGTTTGAGTAGGTTAGGTTTGTTTTCATTAGAAAAAAGGAAAGTTTGAGGGAGACCTTTTTGAGGTTTGCAAAATCATGAAGGGTACAGACAGGGTAGATAGAGAAAAGGTTTATTTCCAAGGTTGAAGGATTAAATACCGAGAGGTCACGGTTTCAAGGTGAGACGTGAAAATTTAAGAGGGAAACACGCGGCAACTACTTGACACAGCGGGTGCTGGGTGTCTGGAACGCGTTCCCAGCAGAGACGGGAGAGGTAATCACGGTAGATATATTTAAAAGGCCTCTGGACAGATGCATGAGTAGGTGGGGAGCAGAGGGATACGGATGCTTAGGAATTGGGTGACAGGTTTAAACAGTAGATTTGGATCGGCTCAGGCCTGAATGGATGAAGGGCCTGTTCCTTGTCTGTACATTTTTTTTGGTCTTTCTTCTTAAATTACGCCAATTTCATTACAAAATTTGCGAGGTCTAAGTGTCTGAAGTGAACCCATGCTGAAACACTAGTCATAACTAATCTGAGTGCTGGCTTTTGTGTGATAGCGTGGTCGAGCGGTCTAATGTACTGGATTTTAAGCTTCAATTTCTATCGATTCGTGGCTTCAAATACCAGAATGGTCTGTGAGCAACTATGTGGAGATGTATGTGAGAGAACTGCGCATGTGTGGATGCCTTTTAATTGGAGTGTTTGCAGCTCCACAATGTGCATACCCTCTCCGTGATAAAATCAGCGACCGTCTCTGAAAACAACGCAAGTTCCTGCTGTCCGACAGATCCTCATATCCCGTCGATAACTTTGCTTTTGGATTACTGCGTTGCCAGTTTCGGTATCTCAAATGGTCAGCGCATTTGGCTGAAATATTGGTGGTTCGAGCCCACCCAGGGAATAAGCCTCAAATATTTCAGCACAAGCATTTACCCGGACCATGTATTGACATTATAACCGGGAAAACTCATCCATGATTCACCCCAAGTCCGCAGGGAGTGAGACGTTTTCACGCAGCAGAATAAGACATCACTTCCTCCAAGCTCCCGATGCCAACAGAAAGCGGCCACTGCAGCTTCAATCAGCGACTTTCTGCCAAACCATGGGAAACAACTCGTGGCAACTCCTTCCTTAGTAACAGCTCTTTCCGTGTGAAAGGAGCAAAACTTTCACTTTAAATTGGAAAGGGCTTCAGGACTTTGGAATGTTGCTCCATTTCTTGGAACGTGAATAAAACTTCTGACTTGAAAATAAGAAGTGGTAAAGGTTTTAGGTGGAAAGAACAAAGAAAGTGTTGATTGAGACGACTCTGATCGTCAGCAGATGGGAAATGCCCAAAACTGTGAACGGAAATGATTGGGTTTTTTTAGGTAATTTCCCGACTAGTTTACTGTCTGCCAGAGAGATTGGAAATCACATCAGTGACATAAAGGTGAGGTTAAAACTATGAAGATATTAAGGTTGAACCTTAAATCCCGGGACAAGTGTGGAATAGATTGTAATGCTTTGAAGGAATAACTGAAGTGAAAGGTGTGAATGATATTTTTGTGATTAGGAGGAATGAACTGGATCCTAACAAATTGCTGATCAATTATGCTCGCAATGAAATAGCAAAATAATCCACAGTCGGTGCAGTGTGAGATGGTTAATCTGAGGGTGGTGGGTGCAAGCCTCACAATGGGCGCTTTCACTGCTTAATACAATTCCGGCTCTTCGTTCCACGTGCAGTATTGCAACCCTTCGCAGGGGAATGTTCTTGCTGCTTTCATTGACACATCTGTCCGCCTGCATTTGATCACATGTCGGTTTCTGAGTGAACACTGTTTCCATTTTACTGGAGGCGCCAGAGACAACTTTATCAGTGCAGCCGAAAATACAATGAATGATGTCCGTTTGAAAACGTGAGGTTCCAAACCAACCGTGCACCACCCAAAGTGTTCAAAGGCACGGAAAGCGAATGGCCACTTGTGAAGGGCCTGACAGAGACGGATCAATGTCACATGGGTCCTGAACAAATTTTCAGTGATTCAGATTGTTCTGATGGAAACCGAAGGGTACTCTCCCCCAACGTTTTGCAATTGTTCTTCTTGTGTTGAACGTACTAAACAGTATATTGTCAGAAACGAGAGTGGAGGTGCGGCAGGATCGTGAGGTTTCAGTGTGGGACATGGACACAGTAAGTCAAATATCCCCAGAGCACGGGAGAGTTGTTTAGTCCAGGATCACTGCCATCTTCTGTTTCTAAACCAACAAATGAAATTACTGGAAAATCTCAGCAGGTCTGGTAGCATCTTGGAAATATAAATCGATTTAAGACTTCGGCACTAGTGACACTTCTTTTCCATGTCCATCTCCACCTGCTTTTGCTCACTCTTCCTTTTTATTGAATGTCTCCTGACTTCCGACTTTATATTCAGCTTCTCTTTTATTACTTCCTCTCCAACAATTTTCGCAGTCTCCAATTTTGTATCAGAACTGTTCCATCTTTCACATTGCCCAGGACTTCGAACTGAACAAATAACTCTGTTTCTATTTCCTTAGATAGCAGATGGCCAGAGACTGGAAGGCACTGTGGTTCCGAAAACTCATCCATGATTCACCCTGAGTCCACAGGGAGCAAGACAGTTACACGCAGCAGAATACGACACCATGTTCTCCAATTCCCCCGATGCCAACTGAAAGCGGCCACTGCAGCTTCAATCAGGGCTTCCTGTCAAACCCTGGGAGACAGATCGTGGAAACTACTTTCTCATTAACTGCTCTTCCCCTGGGAAAGGAACAAAACCTCCATTTTATACTGGAAACGGCTTCAGGAGATTGGACGGTTGTTCCTGTTCTTGGAACGCGTTATAAACAAAACTTCTGTCTTGAAAATAAGAAGTGGTAAACGTTTTAGGCAGGAAGAACAAAGAAAATGTTGATTTGAGGACTCTGTCTCATCAGCAGATGGTAAATTCCCAATACTGTGGACAGAAATGATTGGGTTTCCTAAGGTAATTTTCCGACTGATTTATTGTCTGCCAGAGTGACTGGAAATCACTTCATATGAAAATATTTGAGTTGAATCTTAAATGCCGGGACAAGTGTTAAATGGATTGTAATGTTTTGAAGAAATAACAAAAGTGAAAGATGTGAATTATGTTCTTTGTGATTGGGAGGAATGAGCTGGATCTTTGTAAATTGCTGTGCCAGGTGAATTGTGATCAGAATAAAATAGCAAACTAATTCGTCGTGTGCCAAGCCTGGATATCTCAGTTCGGTGGGATGTGAGGTTTTTAATCAGAGAGTCGTGCGTCCAAGCCCGATAATAGTCGTTTTCCCTGTTTAATAGAGTTCCAACTCTTCGTTCCACATGCAGAATTGCAAACCAACGCTGGTGGAGCATTCTTGTTGCTTTCCTTGTCACACATGTCCTCCTGCTTTGATCACATGTCGGTTTCTGAGTGAACACTGTCTGCACTTTACTGGAACCGCCAGAGTCAACTTTGTCAGTGCAGCTGAAAATACTATGAATGATGTCCATTTCAAAACGTGAGATTCCACTACATCCGTGCACCAACCAAAGTGTTCAAAGACACAGAACGCGAATGGCCATTTGTTAGTGGTCTGACAGAGACGGCTTAATGTCTCATTGGTCCTGAAAAATAATTAACTGATTTAGAATGTGCTTATGGAACGGAACGGAGCTCTCCCTGAACGTCTTGCAATTGTTCTTGTTGTGTGCTCATGTAAGTTTATGTAATGAACAGTTTATTGACAGTAACGAGGGTGGGGGTGGAGAAGGACTCTGAGGTTTCAGTGTGGGACAAACGTGATCTGATCGAACGGGTAAGTCAAATATTCCTAGAACATGGGAGAGCTGATTGGTCCAGGATCACTCCCATCTTCTGTTTCAAAATCAACAAATGAAATTGCTGGAAACTCTCAGCAGGTCCGGTCGCATCTTGAAAATGAAAACCGAATGAGATTTCGGGACTGGTGACACTTCTTTTTCCATCTCCATGTCCCTCTGCCTTTCTACAAACTTCCTTTTTATTGAATATACCCTGACTTCAAACTTTATATCCAGCTTCACACTTACTGCTTCCTCTCCAAACATTTTCCCAGTCTCTAAAATTGTATCATGCTTGTTCTATCTCTCACTTTGCCCAGGACTTCCAACTGAGCAAATAACTCTGTTTCTCGTTCCTTAGATACCAGATGGCCAGAGATTGGGAGACATAGGAGGACGGTTAGCGCTATCAGAATATCCAGTCTGTTACGCCATTCGATCTTGGCTAATATCGTTCTTAACCCCATTCTCCAGTCCTCTCCCTGAACACTTACTCCCCAGTCTTAGAATCCAGTCTTTTTCCCAGAGTGGGTCCTAATCCGTCCCAAAACCCACCACATGTGTTGGCAGCTGTTACACCGTGTCTACGTGTCATCAATCTCAGTTTCAGTGATTCTCGGCAAACACGAACTATTCTGAGCAGCTCGATCGGGTCTCTGGCCCCACTGTGATCCTGCGGGGGAAGAGTAATCATCTTCATCTCCTACGGAAAGGATCGGCGCTTCAAAAAAAAACGGACAGAAAGAAAGATCGGCTTGTGTGTCAATATATGTGGAGGTAATTGCTTTCTGACCTGGTCAGTAAACCTTACTCTGTATATCCCCGCACATTCTAGCTGTTGTGGTGAAAGGGAATACAAGTCCAATTAATTGCCGTCTACGCTTTTATTCGATATGTATTCATCCTTGTTCTGAATATGCAGGGATGTTTCAAGCACTGATGGTCACCATTTCTAAGAGTGCATGCCGCGAGCCCTGATATTTTCTGGAGAGTAGCAATATCAGTTTGTGCGAAAGTGTCCCAGTACAAAGCTTAGAAGAAACATTGTTGTTCCCTCTTTACAGATGACCGTCTTTCACATCATGATCGATGGGGCTTTATTGCATACTCATCAGCAAGCCTTGTTTTGAATTTACTCGCTCAATACTACTGTAGCGGTGGAAAGAATATAATTCCGAATACCTGCTGCGTGAATTTCATTTTCAAATTTCTATTCGCAGTGGTCCTTCATATGTGGTGATGTTTATATCACTGCTGGCCATCCTGTTTAAGAGTGAAGTTACATATGTCCCTCTGTCTTGGCGCTGCAGGGAAAATTGTCTAAGCCTTTTCAGCCAATATTTACTGGATATTTCAACATGGTATTCTTTATTTTTTCATTCATGTCCACTTTAAGGACACAGTTACCGGGCACTGATCCTTTCTGTAACAACAGTACTGCATTTGCTTTACATGCGAAGGTGTCCCGGATCAGTAATAAGGAGAGCATTCATTTCCTTCTATCACAGGGAACGCTGGAGTCATGATTTTAGTCTCTGTCAAATGCATCCGAAAATGTGCTCTGAAAGCTTCATTTGAACGCTGTCTGGCGTTTCTCAACGTGTGTCAACCAAAACCAGAATTCCTCAATCATAGTTTGGACCAGTTCACATATTCGAGTTTCGAAGCAGCAGACACGGATACAATTCATTCAGAATGAAAAGATTTACAGGCACAGATAAACTATCGACTCTTGTTCTCATACTGTTACTGAAGTCTAAGAAATGTTGTAACTGAAAATGAGGAAATCACATACAGGCTGCCGAATGACAGTATGTATTTTATTTTCTTGTTCTCACAGAGTTCCAGGAAAGTATGACAGCTAGGGAGAGGAATGCAAGTCACGTGCGGCTCTGGTGAAACACCTTCTGTCTGATTCAGTCATCAACAAGAAACGTGAATGCAACTAAAGCGGGAAACCTTTTCACAACCGAAGAAAGAGCAATCACGAACAGTGACCAGCTCTTTGACATCTCAGATCGCCTTTGACCTTCCCTGAATATGTATAGGAACTAATTTTTCCACACCTCAAAGTGAGAACTGTTTGATTAACCGACAATAAGTGAGTCACATGTCCTTGATTCCCACATAGGTTTCCAACTCAGATTGCAACCAGGTGGCATTTAATCATGACGCTGCTGGATAATGCACTATTATGGAGAAATAAAATGAAAGTTGGAACTCTTATTGGCTCTGGGTTTCGAATACTCTTGCTACGTGTTCTGCCATTCTCGGATTCCAGTGCTATACCAGTTTTTCAGTTCATCTGAGCAGCAGGAGAGTCGGCGTTTCTGGCAGGAGCAGAATTCATCATCTCCAGTGATCACTTTATCTGAGGAGAGAAAACGAGCAAAGTTTCACAGAGCGACTAATCGGAATTGCATTCCGTTTCAGCTTGGCAGCAGAAATGGGCTAGCAAATTCAAAGCCATATTTGCTGATGAGAACAACAAGCACGACCGCTCAGATAGAGCAATTCCTCCCCACCGCTTATTCTGCAGAACTGGTACAGTTGCTGTGAGTCTGCTGCAGGGTATCATCAGGTACATGCTCTTGGGTATCCGGTTTTGGCCTGTGTGCTCGCATGGCTGTGCAACCTGAGACTCTGATTTCAGATTCCACTTCTTAAGAAGGCTTGTGTTTGCATCCCTGCATGGCCACGTGTGCTAATGGATTAAGCTGGCAACGTTTTGCAGGGATGAGTTTTGTTAAAGTTGAACAGAAAAAGTAGTCATTTCTTCGAACCAGGCTGTGATGTGGCACAGCAGAAAACAACCGTCATGTCAGTGCCCATGTTTTCCCCTTCTGCTCTAGTTGTCACGTTCCCCTCCAGCTCGAAAGGCCACCAGAATAATATGCGACTCAAAAACAGGCTGCGCCAAACTTTCATATTCCAGACAATTCGCATTTTCACAGTTTCTCTGAAAGTGAATGGAGATATTTATTTCTCTGTTGATGTGAAATTAGGTTCTACATTGAATCTGTTGTTGTTGCGAAAAGGAGGGAAAGTGCGATATGAAACTTGGTTACTTTTCCCTAATTTCCTTAATTTCTGTCCTGATGAGAGAGGCTGTTGATTGGTCCTCTCGATCCGGTGGAGACATCAGCCCAATTGTTAACCTCATCTAATCGAGACTGTAATTGGTAATCTTCACTTTTCATGGTTCATTGTTAAGTCAGTTCTGATTCATATTACTTGGGCACTTTCCTGGAAGTATTGGTGGTCTAAGGCGCCAGTACGTTGAAAGCACCATTTGGAATTGCCTCGCTGCAATTTGTGTGAGCAGCTCATGACCCAGACGACTCGCTCTGCCTCACAGACAGCATTCATGAGACCGTGTGTCTGAAAATAGGTTCTCTTTGTCAGTTCTGCTTCCGTTCATGAGTTGTCAGTTTTTTGGTTTTGCTGGAGATACATACACAGACAAAGACCCACATGCACACATATATTTTGTGTGGTGAATATTTTTGGTGCTTTCAGAGTTACATTGCACTTTGCTCAGAAACCACATTCATTCATGTAGAATTCTGAGCTCAAAACCTGCATGAAATTACGTAAAACTCTGTTATCTCACTTTTTGGATTGGAATCAATCTAAACATCAGGTCATAGACAGAGAACACAGGCGGCTAACACCTTCAACATATTGTCTAGCTATTCCCATTGTTAACAGCTAACCCGAGAATGCAACGTTTTAAAAAAACGGGTTTTGTGATTTACACATAGAATACAGTGATAGTTTCACTTCTTTCAACAGATGAAAGGCTTAACAGACAATCAATTCTTCAATGTATAATTTCAGTTACATCACTCTGCAAATTTTTGCTATAAATTCTGTGTTACGCTCGAACCCTCCACAAACACCTGATGAAGGAGTATCGCTCCGAAAGCGAGTGTGCTTCCAATTAAACCTTTTGGACGATAACCTGGCGTTGTGTGATTTTTGACTTGATACACCCCAGTCCAACACCAGCATCTCCAAATCACAACTTATTCCCGACAGCTTGCAAGTGTTCCCTTAGAAACTGCAGCTTTTTGGAAAGGTATTACTGGGACAAAGTCATTGCTCAATGTGATGGGATGCACAGTCAATCCCTAATTACTCGAGAGATTGAGATTTTGAATTACTCCGCAGAACCCTGGATGTCCTCAGTAGCGGGGTACAGGCATGATGCCATGAGGCAAGGATTTAGAAGTCGTGACATTGAAAGAACAGCGAGATATTTTCAACTGGGAAACGGGAGAACCTTGGAGGGGTAATTGCGGTGATAGCTTTCGCTTGTATTTGCTGCCATTGTCCTTCCAGACAGATGCTGATCGATCATTGAATTGTTCTGGCAGGGTCCGTGTGTGTGTTCTTGGTGCAAACAGGATTTAGTTTTAATTCGGATAATTCACAAGAAGAGAATAAAATCTCCATTTCCTGACTGGGAATGAAAGCCTGTTCTGGGCAATGCAAACTCAGACCCGTATGCAGGGATGTCCATTGATACTGCAGTAGCCTTTGGGATCTGTACAAACTCTAGTGCCTGCTCTTCACGTCATAATCGTCTTCGTCAGCAGTGTTTCTCTCTCCAACTTTCCAAGTCGGTTCATATTATCACCCTTGGTTTCAATGTGAAGAAGGCAATGCTGTGATAATCTGATGTTGTTCAGCAGATACACTGCAGCAAGTTAAGTAAAGACTGATGCTAACACGAGCTCGTTTTGAGCTGCGCTGATGTGTTGGCAGCAAGAAAGGCAACGTTCAACTCGCCTCATTCCGGATGACGGGCTCGAAATGACCAGTGGGTTCTCGCTGAATTAGTTCAGGCTCTGGAAGGTAAAAAACTTCAATTATGAAAGTGCAGTGAAAGGAAATGTTTCACAGAGTGGGGCATTCCAAGTGAAACAGTGGCAGTGATTATGTTTGATGATTTTTCACCTTGTGAATGCTGTTCCCCTGATGTTGACGTTTACATTACCTATAGACAAACTGTCAAATCCAAACCTGGTCTTTGGGTCAGTGACGGAATTGGTAACACGCCTGACGTCGAATTAGGGGATTGTCGATTCGCATTTCAAATCACGAGGATGCAGCATGCTAGTCCATTCCTGTTGTCTGTCAGGAACGGAAGGGTTTGGATTTTCGAATTTACAGTTTCTTTCGTTCACTTCAAATTGTAGCTCAGATCAACGTCTCTCATTGTCTGTAGAACTGGCTTTGGTTTAACCAAAAGCTGCCTTTTGGCAGTTGAACTTTCATGTTGGCGCGGACATCTGAAGTGAAGCACAAGGACCTGGTCAAATCCTGAGAACTCTGCCACTCTCGGGGAATGTGTCTGTGTGTCTCTTTCTGTGGGACACACGACGTGGGGAATAACACAGTGTGACTATATCAAACTTCAATCCCATTGTTGTGTCTTATAAGATCAAAGCGAGAACCTCACTGCTATTTGCACTGGAAACATCAGAACACATAAGGTTATGGACCAAAGCTGGAAACTTGGAATAGAATCGATGAATGTCTTTAAACCAGACTGCACCATGGGACAAATTCGATTTTCCATTCTGCAAAACTTGAAGACGAGTAGAAAACAATTTGCAGTTAAACTGATCAGAAATGAAATGGAAAATCCATTTCATTGAGAATAAGTGCAAGAGCGTCTGTCTTCATTCCGTGTAATCTCGTAGTTAGGATTTGGAACTCTAACCGCAATAGTGTTGGTTCTATTCTCGGACAGGGAATGCATGTTTTATTGTGCAAATATATCGTGGTACCAGTATTTCTTACCACTGGTCCGAACCTGGTAATGCTTGGTTTTGTGCCAGGTTATCAAAAATCAAAAAGACACAGGTTTTGGAAATATGAACTAAGAACGAGAATTGATAGAGAAACCCGCTTCAACTGGCAACATCTGTGGAGAGAAACAGGTTTTTGTTTTCTTAAGACGGACAGGAAACAGGTTAGTTATAGATTTCTAGATTATACTGTTGGGAAAATGATAATCTTACCTGTCGAATCAGGATATTTATCAAAATCACTCTCGAGCTTACAAACATCGAATTTACAATCTTAAAAGGACTTAATCAGAAGTCATGCTACTTTCATTTTCCTGAGCTGGTGGAAGGCTATGTTTTAATGGCTACATTTCCTTTAATTTCCGTTATTTAGCAGTCACGCCGAATGGAGAATTGTTTCTTTCAGTGTCTGTCTGAATATGTGTCTTTGTTTTTTTTATATATTTGTCTCTGTATCCTCCTGGGCCTTTTTCACATTCTCCGACTCTCTGGCTGTCCATATCCCTCATTTCCCATTTCTGCTCTTGAAAAGAACGGCATTCAGAAACAGTTTGAGATTCGAACTGCTGAGAGGCTTTCTGACGCCTGGCTGGAGTCGGTCGAAGTAGTCTTCACATTCTCTGGATAATGCCTCTGTCACTTCGACCTGAGGCAAGGAGACATTTCTTCCTCAAAATCTAAAGACCCTTTCTAAGTTAAAGTTGAATTCCATATCCAACAGAAAAAGAAAGTAATTACATGATAGCTGAAGAAGAACAACGAAGCATTTACTGTTGGTGTACAACGAATGAATGGTGACAGCAGAGAATGACGGTGATCATGTCCTGGTGTCAGTGCCATTACCACAACATTTCCCAGGAATGCTGCAGTGTCTCCTGCCTCACCACTTAATTTCCACAAAACTGGGAATGAAGGAATGAGAATAAGAGGATGTGGAACTGTGGGAAGAATCTCCAGGTTAAAATCGTAGGTAAAAAGAGCAACCCATACTACTGGATTTAAACCAGGAAAATGAAGCCAGAACGCGAAATCAGAATGTACAGCAATTCAAACAGGACACTGAGTTTCTCGATCACCAACACAATACTTGCGAGAAATAACGAGCTTTCAATACAATGAGCAGGCACCAGTGTGATGGGAGCTGCTTTCACCAGCTAAGCCATGGCGCCACGTTAAGAGCCAGATTTCTCGTCCATATGTGCAATGCCTGAACCACGTGATCACAGGAATTCGAAAACGCATTTTCTGTATTTATGTTGCTCAGTTTGAATGGCAATCAAACTCTGCTTGTGCATAAACAGACGTTTCAATGCTGAGCATGCCCCACTAAAAAGGCACAGAAAAAGTATCCTCTTGCATTGGCATCCAACAGATATTTTCGTCTGTTTAAACTGACAGAATAAAGGGGATGTGCTCATCTCCTCTCACGTCCCATTAACCACGTTAATACACACGCAGGGATTTTCAAACCAAGATGAACAGGCTCATTGTTGTGAATTGACAGCAGTGGTGTGTGAATCATTGCGAACAGTGAGCAATAAATGCTGAACCAATAGCACTGACACTGAGCCTTGCACCATCAGTTCCACACTCACATTTTGTGTCATGTCTCCTAGGCATCAGTGCATTTGACTTTAATTATTCTACCCTGCACCTCTCCTCAAGTTATTCCCGACCGCTTGCAGTGTCGAATAAGAACATGCAATTATTAGAAATGCATTTCTGGGGCGCAGTTGTCTTTCAATGAGGTAAGATTCACTGCCCATCCCTAATTATCCCAAAGATGTAGGGGACGAGTTACTTTTGTTAACTCCTCAAATCTTTAGTATGGAGGTACTGACAAGAAATCGCTAGAGATGGAGTTCCTGGATTGCGGAAAGCAGACCGACCCCAAACTGCGAATGTTACTCACCCCAGGGAAGAGCAGATGGACCCCACTCTGTCAATGTAACTCAACCAGGGGACAGAAGTATGACATCACACGATCAATGTAACTCAGCGAGGAAATTATGGCCTGACCGCACTCTGTTAATGTAACTCACCCAGGGAAGAGTAGACTGACGCCACTCTGTCAATGTTTGTCATCCAGGGAAGAGCAGACTGACCCAACACTTTATATGTACCTCCCCCAGCAAATGGCAGACTGACACCACTCAGAGAAGAGCAGGCTGTACCCATTCTGTCTCTGTCACTCATCCAGGAAAGAGCAGGGTAATCTGATTCTGTCAATGAAACACAAGCAGGGAGACGAGCCTGACCCCACTCTGTCAAAGTAACTCATTCAGAGAAGAGAAGACTTACTCCATTCTGTCTATGTGAATCATCCAGCGAAGACAGTAATGAAACTATACTTGCTGTTAAACTCAGACAGAGAAGAGCAGACTGTCACGACTCTGAGAAAGTAACACGCCCGTGGAGGAGCAGACTGACACCACTCTCTTAACGTAGCTCACCCAGGGAAGAACAGACTGAGTGCACTCTGTGATATTACTCACTCAGAAAGGATCAGACTGACCCCATTCTGTTAATATGACTCTCCCAGGGAAGAGCAGATGAA